>NW_027170319.1:155000-190000 GCF_036898095.1 Palaemon carinicauda
CCCTGATCAGGAAACTCTATATTTTAATATAGTAGGAAGACTACAGCAAATAGGCTGAGTGGGATATACAAATATGTCTTTATTTTCCGAGTCCAGCTGGCTTCATGCTAGATGAACCATACTGTCATATGCTACTATGAAGGCTGCATAATGACTAGACTACAATACATGATATACAGTAGCCAATAAATTGCAATATAAATTTACTGCTATTAGAAAACTGCAGTACCATGATATAGTAGTATTTTCTGACATACCTTGGGTACCCTTGTCCGAGCATTCTGCTGGTACCGTTCATATATTGAATGAATAAGTTTTCTTCAATATTCTGATAGAGAATCAGTCATCCTGACCCCACAGTATTAACATTATTTTAGGACAGTGATTTGATACTTCTCTACCCCTAGGGGTAAGAGTCCTTTTACTTGGAGTTACTCTATAGAGAAATCTCCATGTAGTTAATACTGAGGGGAGGCAACAAAATTTGCTCACAGGGGTACACAAGTAGGTATCTATTACTATCCCTTTATATCTTACTATCCTAAGCTACTCTATTGTAAAGGACATTTGCATGTTGATTGTCAAGGAGATAATCCATTTTATACTCATTTGGTTTTCCTTTCTTTACAGGAGGAACACCAGATACCTTGGGCTGCAGTCTTCTGCAAGGCCAAGAGTAAGTATTTTTACGGTCATAATACTTGCAGGTTTCATGCCCCCTGCAATACTATTTCCGGATCCCTACATTATTGGAACCCATAGGTTTGCAATATATGTCGGACATTAATGTCCGAAGGTTTTGAAAATCCCAAGTCTACGGAGATTAGGGAAACAGCTCAATATAAATTACGCAACTGGGTGAGAGGCTTTCAAAAGATCTCTCCGGGACCTTTCCTACCTAATGATAGGATGTGTAAGCTAATATTTCCGAAAGCAAGTGAGGAAACAGTAGTGCCACAGGAGCCAACTACATCCCCTGACGGCCAGAAAACCTTTGGGATTAAGGGCAAGAAGTGCCCCAGGGTAGAATTGGAAAATGTTGTGTTAGAATTTCCTCCGCCTATGCCGGCTATAGACCCATCGATGTCGAGATCTTCGTCTTCTACCCCTCTATTGGATAATGTGGTACCATTATGTATCCAGCTGAAGAATCAAATATAGAGCTTTCGTAAACAAAACGAAAAGTAGGAAGTAAAACGCAAGATAGAGCCTCGTAAAGCTTCTCTTATCGCTTCCCAGGGGTCAGTCAAATGACCTTTGAATCAATACCTACCAACATGCTCCATAACCAATCCCTGGAGGTTTGCGGAGCAGATGACGATTTCATATGGCAATCTCTACATCTCAGAGAAAATAGATGCTGTTCCTTTGGACAAAATTCAATTTTGGCCAAGCCTATATGCTTTCCCTAATTGTTGGGTTCGACTGAAGTACGAACCAAAGTCAAGAAAAGGAGCGGAACCAAAGGAGGTCTTAATTCTCGACCATGATAAGGCACAGACTATCCTTTCAGGTAGTCTGAGAAAGGCGGGTTATTCAGAGTCGAAGGTATTCTCACTGACTAACTGACACCCTTCCTTTCTTGCTCCTACTTCACTCTCATTCCCCTTCATGGGTAAATCATTTACTTCTGTTGCCAAAGCGGTAGAGGCGGGTAAGTCATGTATCACACTTGATGAGTGCAAGCCTTTGTCACCAACTTTTCCCGGACAGAAAAAGGATTGAAGGAAGTCCATTTGACATTTTCAGTAGGAAAATTAGACAAGGACATCGCAAGTCGACAATTCAAGGTATGTCTCCCTAAATTGTCTGAGCTGCTCTTGTGTAATGAACATGGGTCAAAGGAGAGACTTGCGACATCCCTTTTCTCTACAAAACATCATAGAGTTGTGTTCAACCTACGAAAGTACCCCAGACATGCTCATGGTCATAGCCAAAATGCATATGGCTATCTTGGTGAAGGACCTTTACGTCTTTATGAAGGCCAGGAGAGCATGGAGAAAGTTTGTGTTCGCTGACGCAACAGTGAAACACGAAACAAGGAAGCTAATACCTTCCAACATCTGGGATAAAGACCTCTTACCACATAAGGTCATTAAGGAATGAATTAAGAACACCATAATGGAGAATATAAGTCTCCTCCAAAAATGGGGCATTCCTTCAAAGAGAAAATCTTCTGTGGTTGTGGGTCCCCAACCTAAAAAGAAGATCGAATATGCTGGAAATATCCGGGCTGCTCAACAACATCCCACTATTCAAGTGACCACGGTTCTACAGGCAGATGGTCAAAAGTCTAAGCCTACTGACTACTCGGAGCATAAAGACCTTTCGGCTAGGAGGAACTTTCCCTCAGGATCGCAGGACCTTCGATCCTTCGGTCCAAAGCCTATTCAAGATGAGCCATTGATGGGAAACAGAATTGTCCCTACCATCATTTCCTTACCTTCTCCTACAGTTCAAAACCCTCCTGGAGAAGTATACCTAAGAGATATAGAGCATACAGGTGGTATGAAAACTATAGCTCATCGAGTTCCAGGGAAGGCTGTTTTGTGTTCACGTGAAGGACTCAAGTTATCAATGAGTCATTCTGAACTTGTCGCCACTCAATAAGTTCATAAAAAACAGGAAGTTCTGAATGTTAATCCTTCTGAACATATGGACCTTGTTCTTATTAGGGGTGTTCGTAGTCTTGTCAGACCTGAAAGGTGTCCTTTGGAACCTTCCAGTCAACCACCCCCCCCCCTTCCTCCTATCTAGAATTCATGTTACAGAGAGTAACATTCATCCTAGGAAAGATACGGGTCGGACTCACAGTCCTAAGTATCTTCAAAGGATTGACAAACTTAGTCCCGTCAAAGTCAAGCCTAGAAATATTTCAGGTATTAATACACTTGATCAAGAGGCTGGAGTGGGCAGCACCCAAAGTGTCCGGCCAATGTGCATTCAAAGAGATGACCTGGTCCCTGGGACATCACGGATACAAGGAAGGCTTCTAGAAATCTCGACTTTCTCCATCTCAGGGGTTTTGATGTTTAAAAACCATCGAAGCCCTCAGTCACATCAACTCTCCTCTCCTTTGGAAATATAAAAGGAGCTCGTGAGGTCTGTCAAGAGATTCAGGTATTCAGTCAGAATACCAAAACCCCAACAGGAAAAAGCGCTAAACTTTCCCCAGTTCGCTATAGTTACAGACCTGGTGCTAAGGGCACACCGGAAAGATACGTTAAGAGCTAGGAGAAAACACGCATCAAACGCTTGAAGAGATCAAAACAGACTGAGATCGGTCCCTCTTAAATTGCTTCTCTAACAGAAATTAGAGCACGAAAGTCCCAAGACTCTGCTGGTCCTTTCATGGGTGGGGAAGCCCCCTCCACACAGACCAGGCTCCCTACGACTGATCTGGGACACCGAAGCGATAATAAGACGTCATATTCTAACATCTCATTCAGTCTTGGTGAAGTTACCCATCCCTCTCTTAAAGGGACGGTACCTACCAGCAGTTCATTTACAACTGATCCACGATGTGACGGTGGATACTCTATTTCGATACAAACTGATATAGTTGGAATGGTCCATGGGCGCAGACATATTCCCTCCCAGATGGAACTGCAATTCGACCTCTTCATCACAAGCGTCTTCAAGAAACTACCTCGCTATATAGCCCCATACGAGGATCCTCTAGTGGGGCTGATAGACTAGATGAGGCTGGTCCTAGCTCTGACCCTAGGTATATTTCCGAAAATTCAGAAATTTACTGCCTTCGTTTTATCACAGAGAACCCAAACCCTTCATTTCATGATTTTCTCGCTCTAGCGGATAGAAAAAGGTTTGGGATCTCAAAAGACAATATAAAATTCTTAGAAGAATATAAGGCCAAGTCAACTAGAAGACAATATGAGTCTTCCTGGAAAAAGTGGTTGCGTTTGTCAAAGCAAAAGGACTGGAAGAAATTTCAATAAACTTCTGTCTGTCCTTCTTTGTCCACCTTCATAGCCAAGGTCTGGCGGCCAATACGATAAATACGTGCAAGTCAGCCTTGACTAGGCCTCTCCTATATGCGTTTCAAGTGGATCTGGCGAATGAAATCTTTAATAAGATTCCAAAGGCATGTGCTACGCTTAAGCCTGCGGTACCACCAAAGCCCATCTCTGGGTCTTTGGACAAGGTCTTACATTATGCCTCATCTGTGAACAATGAAGATTTTTCTCTTAAGGATCTAACCCAAAAGGTTATTTTTCTGTTCGCTATCGCCTCCGGGCTAGAGTTAGTGAAATAGTGGCCCTATCCAGAGATGATGGTCACATTTAGTTCACAGAAGTGGGAGAACTGAATCTATTTCTTGATCCATCCTTTCTCGCTAAAAACGAGATACCCACTAAGAGGTGGGGTCCCTGGAGAATCTGCCCTCTGAAGGAAGATGTCTCTCTATGTCCTATAGAGTGTCTAAAGGTCTATCTTCGTAGAACTTCGGACTTCAGGGGAGGACAGCTCTTCAAAGGAGAAACTTCTGGATCAAATTTATCCATAAAACCACTAAGGGCGAAGCTCACCTACTTTATTCGTAAAGCAGATCCGGTCAGTACTCCCGCAGGTCATGATCCGAGAAAGATTGCTTCATCACTGAACTTCTTTTAGTATATGGACTTTCGGGAACAACATTTCCCATCATCGGAGCTAAAAAAGCAAAGTAAAACTCAGATCAATAGACATTACGTTAGGCATTGAAATTCTGTTAAAAAGGCAAGAATTATAACAAATACATCGAAATACTTAAAAAATGAAGTGGATGGAATGTACTAAAAAATAATAAATTATACCATATAAATCGAATTAAAAATTAAAACATTAAAACATTAAATGAATGATATAGGAAAAGAGCAATATCAAAATCAGAACAAATACACAGGAAACTTTAAAGAACAATTCACAAAACATCATAGATATGGGAATCACAACAATATTACACAGAAATAAACTGGGATATAAGATAAAAAAAAAAAACAGGCAAAATAAAATAAACTCTGGATAAGAAAGAAACACACCTACTATGAGATTCAGGGCCTCTGTAACACGGTTTTTCCGCAATAATTTTTTATCTATGAATCTCATAAATATAACGCTTCTTCAGAATGCACATTATATCTACACATAAATTTTTACTACATTCTGCATTACGTAAGTTGAATAAATTTGGTACTTATAATGTAAAAGTGATGTTTTTTGAAGACGGGCCAACTTACTCAGAGAAAAGGTTTCGAACGCACTCATTACGTAACTTATGACAGCATTTCTTCCCTCTTTCTCGATCGATGATTGGCTATACGTAACGAAGGCTATACCTCTGCCAACAATGACACAAAAGTTTAAATAAAAGCAAAGCAGTACACCTTTATGAACTCAGAAACCTCTCCACTGATAATTATCATAATGAACAAACCCACAAAATAAGTTAATAAATACAAAAACACTTCGATTATTAGTCTAACTCCCAAATAAGTTTCCTAAGAAATTACAGTCTACTGTATTATAGGTCACAATGAGATTGACAAGGTGTAGGGAATAGTTGGTAATTTTCAAAAACGTAGTAGACAAGCTTGATTTGATAACTGCTATATCCTATGTCAAGCAATTTTTATTTATTGTCTATCTACCTACCTATTCGCTGGAAAAAAAAGACGGTACCGTATTTTGGCTTTAAACCTTCACCAATAATTATCGTCAGAATGATGACTTCATGAGGCTCCACCCACTTTGGCCTGGTTATAATTCAGGATAGCACTGAAGGCTATCATGGGCATTGTTGGATCAGAAAATTTGAATTCTGGCTATAAAAACTCATTTTTCGAGTAGTTGTAAGAAGTGATAAATGATCCTCAAGGATCCCAGCAGTAGCCCTAAACGTTTAATTCATGTATACTACTGTTGCGGCACTACTGTTACAGTAGTATTACTACGCTAGCACAGATACCCCACCCACATTTATGTATCGTTCCGCCATTCATAAAGTCTTTGTAATGTTTTTTTCACTGTGCAATAAGCCATGGCCTCCTCAGAAATTAAGTTTAACATTTGATGATAGGTTATTTCATTAAGCTGACAAATTATGGCAACTGGGTATGTTATTGCCGATGTTGAAGCTAAAGATAAAGTATGGTATCATTCCTCCATTGCATTATCATCTTTACAACTATTTGTTGTGCTACATGTAGTAATTATTCTAAAGGATAAATGAATTATGTTCACTTTACTTCTATAAATTCCCATTAGGTGTACAAATAAAACTCCTAAAACTATTCCTGATTTATTTACAAAATGCAGTCATGCCCAAAACATATATGGTCGTACGGCCTAAGAAGAAGAAAAAAAAAATTATATCGGATGAACCGTTGGTCTGATGGAGAGTTTAGCACAAAATTTTTATTTTAACAAAATAGTTTTATAAAGACTGTTTACATGCAATCTCTCTCTTTCTCTCTCTCTCTCTCTCTAGGTGGCATAGTGAATAGTTAATGGAAATGTTCAAAAGCCTGAATGACATTAGAAGTATTATAATCATGTTACGCTAAAAACAAATCCGAACATAAATATTGGATTTACACTAAAAACTGAATAATTACCTATTCAGGCTATAGTAAATATGGCCACGGGGTTTCTCTTGACGGTATAAAGTTGCAAGTCGTAAGACAAAAGCAGTTTTGCAACCACGGGGGCAATTCCAAATCCTGTTAGCCATTCTTGACTGTTATGGTTTTCAGAGCCGATGGAACAAGGTGAATGGGTGTCTGGTGGATGGGCGGGGCAAAATTTTGTCAAAAGGTGTTTACATTGCTTACGTAAAAAATGTTTTCAACTCTTGGCTCGTAATCACTGGCCATGGCGTCGGCTAGATCATTTTTACTCTATAAAAATTAAAACTATCGGGTTTAGGATATTGATAATGCTGAAAAAATTTGTGTGTGGTTGTAAGATATACATATGTCAACTTTCAGCTACATCCGATGCTTTGATAAGAAGCAATGTCCAAAAAACTGTGTTACAGAGGCCCTGAATCTCATAGTAGTATGGAAAATAATCCAAGACTGAGACATGGAATGACGGGGAGGTTTAGACGTTAGAGCGTGTAACTAATGGTTTGAAGATTAAGTGGGAAAGTCGTTAGGCAATATGTGAAGGAACAGAGGTTGTTGAGTGATTGAGAGTAGGAGATAGCTGTTTAATGAAAAGTGATTCTAGGGTAGGTAGAGAATAGCTATTTGGTGATTGGGCTAGTATTTTGAAATTAGAATAGTTAATAAATTGCTTGCATTCTTGAGCGTGATTACGTATGTAAGAAAATTCTTTTTTATTTAAAGTACAACCTGTACGGTGACTGACTCCTTAATGAGAGTCAATGCGGATCTTCAAGAGACGGTTGGAACAACCAATATAAATTCCTATATTACATTTAGGACAATTGTATAAATAAAGATGATTTGTCGCGTTTGTGTGGGGATTAAAGTCTCCTGAACTTGCAGACAGAACCAGATCACTAACCCCTCCCAAACATTGCCGAAATTACCTGCTACTTGCAAAATGAGAGGGCTTTCTCCACATTCGACCTCCTGAAGGAGTATTATCAGGTGACCATGAACCAAGAAGACATGACTCTTAGGGGAACTGCTGTTCTGTGTATGTTACGCAGACGACATACTTGTGTTTGCTTCCCCTATTACTTACATATCGTGCTCGACCAACTACGACAAACAGGCCTTTTAATCCAGTATGACAAGTGTACCTTTGGCGCCAACGAACTATCATTCTTATGGCAACGCATCACTCCTGAAGTAGTCCACCATCTCCCTGAGAATGGAGCAGCCGTTCAGAATTTTCCGACTTCCTTGACCGTCGATGTTTTGTAAGAATTCCTGGGCATGATAAACTGTTATTACAGTTTCCTGTTAGCCATTGCCGCCACTCTTGCCCCCTTCTACGAATCCACCGAGAGCTTGCCAGAAGATCCTTCAAAAAGCAGCCTTCTACATCGCAAAGAATGCTCTATCAAGTGCTACTGCTCTCACTTTTCCTGTGCCACATACACCTCATCCTTCTCTCTACTTATACCAGAGACATCATTGTTGTTGCAGTACAGTACTCAAGCAGAAGGGCAAGGGTTCATTCTGCCCATTACCCTTCTTCAGTAGAAAACTAATCAAGAGAGAATCTGGCTACCCTACCATTGACAGCGATTTGCTGTTGATGCTTTTGTCTGTCTGTCACTTACTCCACTTTTAAGGAGATACAACATTCATCATTCACACTAACTATATGCCTCTGTTGCAAGTCTTCAATCATCAGTCTGACACCTGGTCCACCCGTCATAGGCGAAATCTCTCTGCCATGGCTGAATAAAACTCTTAAACACGTCCATGGGAAAATTAATCCCGTTGCCAATGCCCTATCAATTAACAAATTGGCCACAAATTATCTGGGATTGGGTTATATCACCTTTCCAGAAGTCCAATGATAATATCCAGGGTACCAACGAAGGCGCTCCTCATCAACATACGTAGTAAAGAAAAGTGGGTCTACATAATTGATTGCCTGAAACCTGTATATTTCCTGCCAGATGACTTGCCTACAGTTCACCTCTGAAGAACAAGCTACCTTACATCACATGTATGTAATATCTTTTTTGGGGGAGCCATGTACCGCATGTGTCTCACACATTCTTACATTGTAATTGTGCTTTCTTTTTATTGTTTATATCATTCCACACTACTCTAATCTTGAATGGATATGTTTTAATTTTTGTGACCTTCATTCATTATCTCTTTAAATAAAGTTACTTCTATTCAACCAATCTTTCATTTACAACCTAACTCGAGATACACAAACCTTGTTCCAGAGAATACTCTTTTAATTTCAAGGAAATAGGTTTTTTATTAGTTTTATATTTATATACCCTTCCAGATGCCGTTTGAAAATGCCATAATAAAATTGAAAAATCACCGGATCTATATTTGTTTTTCAATTTAAATTAAATGTTATATTTTCATATATGAAGCAGTGATTCTGTGGTGCTGCTCAGCTGTCGAATTTCATTTGTTTTGTCGTGACAGAAAATGTAATTCCTATGAAACTTAACATATTACTAACTTCCCGATTTTCTTCTTTTACGATTTTTTTGTTTAATAAATGATTATCTCGCAACTGATTTTTACCGATTGTGGTTGTGCTATTATCAGATAGGATTTTAAAGATTGACTAATTTTGCTTCAAATGACCATTCTATAAAACTTATAGTTCACAAAACTATCAAATTTACATACTGTCATAACACACAAGAGTTAACATACACGCGCTAATTCTAATTTCAAACTTAATATTATGTTCAGAATAAAAAAAACAGTGTTTTCTATTGGTAGTTACGTTACTCATTAGTTAACTTCTTTGATCGATTTCAATTTGAAAAAAAAAAATATTGTATGGATGTATATAATAAAAACTTAATACTTATACAAATTTTGATAACTAACTTTAAGTGAATACTTTGGATTATCGCAATGAAAATTCTAAAATATTTCGTACATGGTTTAAGCTATAGATGTTAACCCTGGAACGTTACGGTGGGTCGTCCGCGACCCCGAGCGTCAAAAAAAAAAAGAGGTTTTTCTCACATGACTCACCCCCGTGACTGAATGTGTGGGTGATCGACCTGCAGTAGGTGTCTCCCCTACACGCTCTAGTAGTGTCTAGATGTGCATTGCTGTAGTTGTACTCCTTCCCCGATTTCTGAGACGCGTCGGGGTCGAGCGCGACCGAGTTTACCCTTCTAAGGTAATTTGCATAATTATCAAAGTTATTACGTATTATGAAATTGTCGAAGAATGGTGCAACTTGTATAGGTTATCAGTTGTGGAAAGTCTTGGTGGATTGTTTGGCTACCATGTGCATGATTTTTTTTTTAGTTAAAATGTCGTTCATCACCACGAGGACCATTTTACCGCGAGTGCCCCTTTTTCATTTTTTTTTCATTTTTTTGCCAAGTCATTTTTCCGTAAGATATTGCCAAATAGTGTCGTAAAACTTTTGCTTTTTTAGTGTTGGAAAGTGTGTCTAGATGATCTGGCTACCCATGCGTGACTTTGTTTTTGTCAGATACGACGTAGTTATTGGTATATTGGATATTTAACTGCGGTTGCCAATTTCTGTTTTTTTTTCAATATGTGTAAAAATTACTACGTAGTAAGGAATTGCCATATATTATTCATTTTTTTTCATGTTTATGTGTTAGAAAGTGTGCCTTGATGGTTGGGCTAACACGTGCATGTCTTTTTTTTATCTGAGATGACGTATATTAGAATGTTGGTCATTTTACCGCGAGTGCCCCTTTTTCATTTTTTAAAATTTTTTTGGCAAGTCATTTTTCCGTAAGATATTGCCAAATAGTGTCGTAAAACTTTTGCTTTTTTAGTGTTGGAAAGTGTGATTAGATGATCTGGCTACCCATGCGTGACTTTGTTTTTTGTCAGATACGACGTAGTTATTGGTATATTGGGTATTTAACTGCGGTTGCCAATTTCTGTTTTTTTCAATATTTGTAAAAATTTACTACGTAGTAAAGAATTGCCGTATATTATTGATTTTTTTTCATGTTTATGTGTTAGAAAGTGTGCCTTGATGGTTGGGCTAACACGTGCATGTCTTTTTTTTTTTATCTGAGATGCCGTATATTAGAATGTTGGGCATTTTTCCGCGAGTGCCCCTTTTTATTTGTTTTGCCTTTTTTTTGCTTAGTCATGTTACCGTAAGGAATTGGCAAGTAGTGTCGCAAAACTTATATTTTTATAGTGTTGGAAAGTGTTTCTAGATGATCTGGCTACCCATGCCTATTTTTTTTTTTAGCCAGATATGGCGTATATATAAGTATGTGTTCGATTTTCCTGTGATTGCCATTTTTTCGTTTTTTCCCATTTCTTTCAAAATTACTACATACTAAGGAACTATCACAGAGTAATGATTCATTTATATGTTTATTTGTCGGAAAATGTGCCTTGATGGTTTGCCTAGCACGTGGCTGAAATTTTTTTTTTTCTGAAATGCCATATATTAGAATGGCCATTTTTCCGCGAGTGCCCCTTTTTATTTGTTTTGCATTTTTTGCTTAGTCATGTTACCGTAAGGAATTGGCAAGTAGTTTTGCAAAACTTATATTTTTATAGTGTTGGAAAGTGTTTCTAGATGATCTGGCTACCCATGCCTATCTTTTTTTTTAGCCAGATATGGCGTATATATAGGTATGTGTTCGATTTTCCTGTGATTGCCATTTTTTCGTTTTTTCCCATTTCTTTCAAAATTACTACGTACTAAGGAGCTATCACAGAGTAATGATTCATTTAGATGTTTATTTGTCGGAAAATATGCCTTGATGGTTTGCCTAGCACGTGGCTGAATTTTTTTTTTCTGAAATGTCGTATATTAGAATGTTAGCCATTTTTCCGCAAGTGCCCCTTTTTATTTGTTTTGCATTTTTTTGCTTAGTCATGTTACCGTAAGGAATTGGCAAGTAGTTTTGCAAAACTTATATTTTTATAGTGTTGGAAAGTGTTTCTAGATGATCTGGCTACCCATGCCTATCTTTATTTTTAGCCAGATATGGCGTATATATAGGTATGCGTTTGATTTTCCTGCGATTGCCACTTTTTCGTTTTTTCCCATTTCTTTCAAAATTACTACGTACTAAGGAACTATCACAGAGTAATGATTCCTCTAGATGTTTATTTGTCGGAAAATTTTGTTTACATCTTTTTTGATTGAATATCATGAAATTTTTTTAGCTAAAATATTATATTGTTTTACATTTTTTTTTCGATTTTATTTCCCTTCAAAAAATTTTTTTTGGGGTCAGAAACTTAATTTTATAGTCGTAAAATAATCGACAATTATCCAACAACCCACCATACAATTTTTATGCATATCCAAGAATTATTAGATTAGTAAATAACACCTTGAAATTGACATACCCTTCCTACATTTCAAGTGGCAGATTAGGGAGTCTGAGTCAGTGTGGTTGGCGGCCATTTTGTGGACATATCCGAAGAGTAAGTTGCCCTATCTATATATATTCTTGTTCCCTATAGAATTTGTGATATTTTGGTTTATTTTTACCTGCATAAATATCATATTATATATTAAATATATGTATTTTATTACGAAATTTCTAAGTACTCAAAAAATTACCTTTAGATATGGCCCCTGATATAAATGTAATTTACAAAATAATGAAGATTATTTTACATAATTTCTCTTTTAGGATAACATATGTTTATTCCCTAAAAAAATCAGCCACTTCCTATTTCATTTGGGTACCCAAAAAAATTCATGAAATTTGGACAAATTTTTTTGGCCAAAAAAAGTTACCCTTTTTTTCTCATTTCAGATCTTCACCTCCATGGGTCTGACTTCATCCAAAATACATCAAGATGTGTCCTAAACATTCAAGAATCAATTCCTAAAAGGATTTGTGTATATATGTATAACCTTTTTTTTATGAATTTTTTTGTAAGGTCTTTTTTTTCTACTTAATTTTTTAAAATATTTATAATAAATAGTTTTTCTGCAGATGAGTAGTATTTATCTTTACAGTTGTTTTAAGCATTCATTGAAGTTTTTTTTGGCAAAAGAAAAAAAAAGGTTACTGCAAAAACTGATTTTTCAAGAATTTTTTTTGGCTTCGGGGTCGTTCGCGTCCGAGTATACCCTTAAAGGGGTGTCCGAGGAGCGTACCTATCCAGGATTAAATAAGAATAAAAGAAAGATTAAAAACTTGACACAACTTTATGTATGTCAGATATTAAGTTTTAATTTATTCCGTTTTTTAATTTATATTTCGGTGAATGTGTAGAGCGGATACATCATTAAAATATGTATTCTTATCAAACTAATATGCAAATAGTTTGGAAAAAGATTGAATAATATTTGTCTACTGATTAGGAGGTATATCTTCATGGTATGAAGAGGTTTGTCTATTGCCATGAACAGCAAAGTTGTACTAGTCAGAGCCACCCATACTTTGTTGATTTGCTGTGAGTTAAGAAAAAAAAAAAAAAAAAAAAACTCCTGCCACAACCAAACCCCAGCCTTTCAAGTCTGTGAACAGATTCCTGAATTCGACAGGAATATGTACGGGAACTTGTCATAAACTTTTAGTCTCTCTTGATAGCTCAGTCGGCATGGTCACTGCAGGCATAGTCTCCAGACGAACAGGTGGTGGTTCGAATCCCCACCCGGCCAGAAGCTGTTACCATAAAATGAATTCCAAGTGGATATATATTCCCAAGATAGAATTCGGTATTAAATGCCTTTCGTGGGTGATATTTATAATAATTAAAATCACGTGTGCTTGTGATATATGTTCATTAAAATAACCACGTGTTGCAAACTCACGATTCAGATATCATGGTGGAGATGGGTTTATTTCAAGTCTGTGAACAGATTCCTAAATTCGACAGGAATATGTACGGGAACTCGTCATAAACTTTTAGTCTCTCTTGATAGCTCAGTCGGCATGGTCACTGCAGGCATAGTCTCCAGCCGAACAGGTGGTGGTTCGAATCCCCACCCGGCCAGAAGCTGTTACCATAAAATGAATTCTAAGTGGATATATATTCCCAAGAGAGAATTCGGTATTAAATGCCTTTCGTTGGTGATATTTATATTAATTAAAATCACGTGTGCTTGTGATATATGTTCATTAAAATAACCACGTGTTGCAAACACACGATTCAGCTATCATGGTGGAGATGGGTTTATTTCAAGTCTGTGAACAGATTCCTGAATTCGACAGGAATATGTACGGGAACTTGTCATAAACTTTTAGTCTCTCTTGATAGCTCAGTCGGCATGGTCACTGCAGGCATAGTCTCCAGCCGAACAGGTGGTGTTTCGAATCCCCACCCGTCCAGAAGCTGTTACCATAAAATGAATTTCAAGTGGATATATATTCCCAAGATAGAAGTCGGTATTAAATGCCTTCCGTGGGTGATATTTACATTAATTAAAATCACGTGTGCTTGTGATATATGTTCATTAAAATAACCACGTGTTGCAAACTCACGATTCAGCTATCATGGCGGACATGGGTTTATTTCAAGTCTGTGAACAGATTCCTGAATTCGACAAGAATATGTACGGGAACTTGTCAAAAACTTTTAGTCTCTCTTGATAGCTCAGTCGGCATGGTCACTGCAGGCATAGTCTCCAGCCGAACAGGTGGTGGTTCGAATCCCCACCCGGCCAGAATCTGTTACCATAAAAGGAATTCCAAGTGGATATATATTCCCATGATAGAATTCGGTATTAAATGCCTTTCGTGGGTATTATTTACATTAATTAAAATCCCGTGTGCTTGTGATATATGTTCATTAATATAACCACGTGTTGCAAACTCAGGATTCAGCTATCATAGTGGAGATGGGTTTATTTCAAGTCTATGAACAGATTCCGGAATTAGACAGGAATATGTACGGGAACTTGTCATAAACTTTTAGTCTCTTTTGATAGCTTAGTCGGCATGGTCACTGCAGGCATAGTCTCCAGCCGAGCAGGTGGTGGTTTAAATCCCCACCCGGCCAGAAACTGTTACCATAAAAGGAATTCCAAGTGGATATATATTCCCAAGATAGAATTCGGTATTAAATGCCTTTCGTGGGTGATATTTTCATTAATTAAAATCATGTGTGCTTGTGATATATGTTTATTAAAATAACCACGTTTTGCAAACTCACGATTCAGCTATCATGGTGGAGATGGGTTTATTTCAATTCTGTGAACAGATTCCTGAATTCGACAGGAATATGTACGAGAACTTGTCATAAACTTTTAGTCTCTTTTGATAGCTCAGTCGGCATGGTCACTGCGGGCATTGTCTCCAGCCGAACAGGTGGTGATTCGAATCCCCACCCGGCCAAAAGCTGTTACCATAAAATGAATTCCAAGTGGATATATATTCCCAAGATAGAATTCGGTATTAAATGCCTTTCGTGGGTGATATTTACATTAATTAAAATCACGTGTGCTTGCGATATATGTTCATTAAAATAACCCCGTGTTGCAAAGTCACGATTCAGCTATCATGGTGGAGATGGGTTTATTTCAAGTCTGTGAACAGATTCCTGAATTCGATAGGAATATGTACGGGAACTTGTCATAAACTTTTAGTCTCTCTTGATAGCTCAGTCGGCATGGTCACTGCAGGCATAGTCTCCAGCCGAACTGGTGGTGGTTCGAATCCCCACCCGGCCAGAAGCTGTTACCATAAAAGGAATTCCAAGTGGATATATATTACCAAGATAGAATTCAGTATTAAATGCCTTTCGTGGGTGATATTTACATTAATTAAAATCACGTGTGCTTGTGATATATGTTCATTAAAATAACCACGTGTTGCAAACTCACGATTCAGCTATCATGGTGGAGATGGGTTTATTTCAAGTCTGTGAACAGATTCCTGAATTCGACAGGAATATGTACGGGAACTTGTCATAAACTTTTAGTCTCTCTTGATAGCTCAGTCGGCATGTTCACTGCAGGCATAGTCTCCAGCCGAACAGGTCGTGGTTCGAATTCCCACCCGGCCAGAAGCTGTTACCATAAAATGAATTCCAAGTGGATATATATTCCCAAGATACAATTCGGTATTAAATGCCTTTCGTGGGTGCTATTTACATTAATTAAAATCACGTGTGCTTGTGATATATGTTCATTAAAATAAGCACGTGTTGCAAACTCACGATTCAGCTATCATGGTGGAGATGGGTTTATTTCATGTCTGTGAACAGATTCCTGAATTCGACAGGAATATGTACGGGAACTTGTCATAAACTTTTAGTGTCTCTTGATAGCTCAGTCGGCATGGTCACTGCAGACATAGTCTCCAGCCGAACAGGTGGTGGTTCGAATCCCTACCCGGCCAGAAGCTGTTACAATAAAATGAATTCCAAGTGGATATATATTCCCAAGATAGAATTCGGTATTAAATGCCTTTCGTTGGTGCTATTTAAATTAATTAAAATCACGTATGCTTGTGATATATGTTCATTAAAATAACCACGTGTTGCAAACTCACGATTCAGCTATCATGGTGAAGATGGGTTTATTTCAAGTCTGTAAACAGATTCCTGAATTCGACAGGAATATGTACGGGAACTTGTCATAAACTTTTAGTGTCTCTTGATAGCTCAGTCGGCATTGTCACTGCAGGTATAGTCTCCAGCCGAACAGGTGGTGGTTCGAATCCCCACCCGGCCAGAAGCTGTTACCCTAAAATGAATTCCAAGTGGGTATATATTCCCAAGATAGAATTCGGTATTAAATGCCTTTCGTGGGTGATATTTACATTAATTAAAATCACGTGTGCTTGTGATATATGTTCATTAAGATAACCACGTGTTGCAAACTCACGATTCAGCTATAATGATGGAGATGGGTTTATTTCAAGTCTGTGAACAGATTCCTGAATTCGACAGGAATATGTACAGGAACTTGTCATAAACTTTCAGTCTCTCTTGATAGCTCAGTCGGCATGGTCACTGCAGGCATAGTCTCCAGCCGAACAGGTGGTGGTTCGAATCCCCACCCGTCCAGAAGCTGTTACCATAAAATGAATTCCAAGTGGATATATATTCCCAAGATAGAATTCGGTATTAAATGCCTTTCGTGGGTGATATTTACATTAATCGAAATCACGTGTGCTTGTGATATATGTTCATTAAAATAGCCACGTGTTGCAAACTCTCGATTCAGATATCATGGTGGAGATGGGTTTATTTCAAGTCTGTAAACAGATTCCTGAATTCGACAGGAATATGTACGGGAACTTGTCATAAACTTTTAGTGTCTCTTGATAGCTCAGTCGGCATTGTCACTGCAGGTATAGTCTCCAGCCGAACAGGTGGTGGTTCGAATCCCCACCCGGCCAGAAGCTGTTACCCTAAAATGAATTCCAAGTGGGTATATATTCCCAAGATAGAATTCGGTATTAAATGCCTTTCGTGGGTGATATTTACATTAATTAAAATCACGTGTGCTTGTGATATATGTTCATTAAGATAACCACGTGTTGCAAACTCACGATTCAGCTATCATGATGGAGATGGGTTTATTTCAAGTCTGTGAACAGATTCCTGAATTCGACAGGAATATGTACAGGAACTTGTCATAAACTTTCAGTCTCTCTTGATAGCTCAGTCGGCATGGTCACTGCAGGCATAGTCTCCAGCCGAACAGGTGGTGGTTCGAATCCCCACCCGTCCAGAAGCTGTTACCATAAAATGAATTCCAAGTGGATATATATTCCCAAGATAGAATTCGGTATTAAATGCCTTTTGTGGGTGATATTTATAATAATTAAAATCACGTGTGCTTGTGATATATGTTCATTAAAATAACCACGTGTTGCAAACTCACGATTCAGATATCATGGTGGAGATGGGTTTATTTCAAGTCTGTGAACAGATTCCTAAATTCGACAGGAATATGTACGGGAACTCGTCATAAACTTTTAGTCTCTCTTGATAGCTCAGTCGGCATGGTCACTGCAGGCATAGTCTCCAGCCGAACAGGTGGTGGTTCGAATCCCCACCCGGCCAGAAGCTGTTACCATAAAATGAATTCTAAGTGGATATATATTCCCAAGAGAGAATTCGGTATTAAATGCCTTTCGTGGGTGATATTTATATTAATTAAAATCACGTGTGCTTGTGATATATGTTCATTAAAATAACCACGTGTTGCAAACACACGATTCAGCTATCATGGTGGAGATGGGTTTATTTCAAGTCTGTGAACAGATTCCTGAATTCGACAGGAATATGTACGGGAACTTGTCATAAACTTTTAGTCTCTCTTGATAGCTCAGTCGGCATGGTCACTGCAGGCATAGTCTCCAGCCGAACAGGTGGTGTTTCGAATCCCCACCCGTCCAGAAGCTGTTACCATAAAATGAATTTCAAGTGGATATATATTCCCAAGATAGAAGTCGGTATTAAATGCCTTTCGTGGGTGATATTTACATTAATTAAAATCACGTGTGCTTGTGATATATGTTCATTAAAATAACCACGTGTTGCAAACTCACGATTCAGCTATCATGGCGGACATGGGTTTATTTCAAGTCTGTGAACAGATTCCTGAATTCGACAAGAATATGTACGGGAACTTGTCAAAAACTTTTAGTCTCTCTTGATAGCTCAGTCGGCATGGTCACTGCAGGCATAGTCTCCAGCCGAACAGGTGGTGGTTCGAATCCCCACCCGGCCAGAATCTGTTACCATAAAAGGAATTCCAAGTGGATATATATTCCCATGATAGAATTCGGTATTAAATGCCTTTCGTGGGTATTATTTACATTAATTAAAATCCCGTGTGCTTGTGATATATGTTCATTAATATAACCACGTGTTGCAAACTCAGGATTCAGCTATCATAGTGGAGATGGGTTTATTTCAAGTCTATGAACAGATTCCGGAATTAGACAGGAATATGTACGGGAACTTGTCATAAACTTTTAGTCTCTTTTGATAGCTCAGTCGGCATGGTCACTGCAGGCATAGTCTCCAGCCGAGCAGGTGGTGGTTTAAATCCCCACCCGGCCAGAAACTGTTACCATAAAAGGAATTCCAAGTGGATATATATTCCCAAGATAGAATTCGGTATTAAATGCCTTTCGTGGGTGATATTTTCATTAATTAAAATCATGTGTGCTTGTGATATATGTTTATTAAAATAACCACGTTTTGCAAACTCACGATTCAGCTATCATGGTGGAGATGGGTTTATTTCAATTCTGTGAACAGATTCCTGAATTCGACAGGAATATGTACGAGAACTTGTCATAAACTTTTAGTCTCTTTTGATAGCTCAGTCGGCATGGTCACTGCGGGCATTGTCTCCAGCCGAACAGGTGGTGATTCGAATCCCCACCCGGCCAAAAGCTGTTACCATAAAATGAATTCCAAGTGGATATATATTCCCAAGATAGAATTCGGTATTAAATGCCTTTCGTGGGTGATATTTACATTAATTAAAATCACGTGTGCTTGCGATATATGTTCATTAAAATAACCCCGTGTTGCAAAGTCACGATTCAGCTATCATGGTGGAGATGGGTTTATTTCAAGTCTGTGAACAGATTCCTGAATTCGATAGGAATATGTACGGGAACTTGTCATAAACTTTTAGTCTCTCTTGATAGCTCAGTCGGCATGGTCACTGCAGGCATAGTCTCCAGCCGAACTGGTGGTGGTTCGAATCCCCACCCGGCCAGAAGCTGTTACCATAAAAGGAATTCCAAGTGGATATATATTCCCAAGATAGAATTCAGTATTAAATGCCTTTCGTGGGTGATATTTACATTAATTAAAATCACGTGTGCTTGTGATATATGTTCATTAAAATAACCACGTGTTGCAAACTCACGATTCAGCTATCATGGTGGAGATGGGTTTATTTCAAGTCTGTGAACAGATTCCTGAATTCGACAGGAATATGTACGGGAACTTGTCATAAACTTTTAGTCTCTCTTGATAGCTCAGTCGGCATGTTCACTGCAGGCATAGTCTCCAGCCGAACAGGTCGTGGTTCGAATTCCCACCCGGCCAGAAGCTGTTACCATAAAATGAATTCCAAGTGGATATATATTCCCAAGATACAATTCGGTATTAAATGCCTTTCGTGGGTGCTATTTACATTAATTAAAATCACGTGTGCTTGTGATATATGTTCATTAAAATAAGCACGTGTTGCAAACTCACGATTCAGCTATCATGGTGGAGATGGGTTTATTTCATGTCTGTGAACAGATTCCTGAATTCGACAGGAATATGTACGGGAACTTGTCATAAACTTTTAGTGTCTCTTGATAGCTCAGTCGGCATGGTCACTGCAGACATAGTCTCCAGCCGAACAGGTGGTGGTTCGAATCCCTACCCGGCCAGAAGCTGTTACAATAAAATGAATTCCAAGTGGATATATATTCCCAAGATAGAATTCGGTATTAAATGCCTTTCGTTGGTGCTATTTAAATTAATTAAAATCACGTATGCTTGTGATATATGTTCATTAAAATAACCACGTGTTGCAAACTCACGATTCAGCTATCATGGTGAAGATGGGTTTATTTCAAGTCTGTAAACAGATTCCTGAATTCGACAGGAATATGTACGGGAACTTGTCATAAACTTTTAGTGTCTCTTGATAGCTCAGTCGGCATTGTCACTGCAGGTATAGTCTCCAGCCGAACAGGTGGTGGTTCGAATCCCCACCCGGCCAGAAGCTGTTACCCTAAAATGAATTCCAAGTGGGTATATATTCCCAAGATAGAATTCGGTATTAAATGCCTTTCGTGGGTGATATTTACATTAATTAAAATCACGTGTGCTTGTGATATATGTTCATTAAGATAACCACGTGTTGCAAACTCACGATTCAGCTATCATGATGGAGATGGGTTTATTTCAAGTCTGTGAACAGATTCCTGAATTCGACAGGAATATGTACAGGAACTTGTCATAAACTTTCAGTCTCTCTTGATAGCTCAGTCGGCATGGTCACTGCAGGCATAGTCTCCAGCCGAACAGGTGGTGGTTCGAATCCGCACCCGTCCAGAAGCTGTTACCATAAAATGAATTCCAAGTGGATATATATTCCCAAGATAGAATTCGGTATTAAATACCTTTCGTGGGTGATATTTACATTAATCAAAATCACGTGTGCTTGTGATATATGTTCATTAAAATAACCACGTGTTGCAAACTCTCGATTCAGCTATCATGGTGGAGATGGGTTTATTTCAAGTCTGTGAACAGATTCCTGAATTCGACAGGAGTATGTACGGGAACTTGTCATAAACTTTTAGTCTCTCTTGATAGCTCAGTCGGCGTGGTCACTGCAGGCATAGTCTCCAGCTGAACATGTGGTGGTTCGAATCCCCACCCGGCCAGAAGCTGTTACCATAAAATGAATTCCAAGTGGATATATATTCCCAAGATAGAATTCGGTATTAACCCTGGATAGGTACGGTCCTCGGACACCCCTTTAAGGGTATACTCGGACGCGAACGACCCCGACGCCAAAAAAAATTCTTGAAAAATCAGTTTTTGCAGTAACCTCTTTTTTTCTTTTGCCAAAAAAAACTTCAATGAATGCTTAAAACTACTGTAAAGATAAAAACTACTCATCTGCATAAAAATAATTTATTATAAATATTTTAAAAAAATAAGTAGATAAAAAAGACCTTACATAAAAATTCATAAAAAAATAATTTTTCTCCTATTTACAAAAATAATTTCAGGGATTGAATCTTGAATGTCTAGGACACATCTTCCTATATTTTGGATGAAATCGGACCCATAGAGGTGAAGATCTGAAATGAGAAAAAAAGGGTAACTTTTTTTGGCCAAAAAAATGTGTCCAAATTTCATGAATTTTTTTAGGTACCCAAATGAAATCCGAATTGGCTAATTTTTTTATGGAATAAACACATGTTATCCTAGAATAGAAATATGTAAAAAAATCTTCATTATTTTGTAAATTACATTTATATCAGGGGCCATATCTAAAGGTCATTTTTTGAGTACTTAGAAATTTCGTAAAAAAATACCTATATATAATATATAATATGATTTTATGCAGGTAAAAATATACCAAAATATCACAAATTTTATAGGGAACAAGAATATATATAGATATGGCAACTTACGCTTCGGATATGTCCACAAAATGGCCGCCAACCACACTGACTCAGACTCCCTGTTCTGCCTCCTGAAATGTAGGAAGGGTATGTCAATTTCAAGGTGTTATTTACTAATCTAATTATTCTTGGATATACTTAAAAATTGTATGGTGGGTTGCTGGATGAATGTCGATTATTTTACGAATATAAAATAAGAATGCTGACCCAAAAAAAAAAATTTTGAAGGGAAATAAAATCGAAAAAAAAAGAAAATTGTAAATCAATAATAATATTTTCGGTAATAAAATTTGATGAGGGTGTTATTTACTAATCTAATTATTCTTGGATATACATAAAAATTGTATGGTGGGTTGCTGGATGAATGTCGATTATTTTACGAATATAAAATTAGAATGCTGACCCCAAAAAAAAAATTTGAAGGGAAATAAAATCGAAAAAAAGAAAATTGTAAATCAATAATAATATTTTCGGTAATAAAATTTGATGATATTCAATCAAAAAAGAAGTAAACAAAATTTTCATGTTGTAACTTACAAATAACGCTGCGTTACAGTTTGGACAGACGCTACAGTTTGGACAGAGGACACTCTGGTGGTCCAGACAAACAGGACTCTTGCACAGGAGACAGGCAGTGTTTGTCTTGCGGTCGTCCCTAGGCGGGCAGGTGTGACAGCGAATCCTTTTAGGGAGTTTTCTTTGGCCAACGGGAATTCGACGTCTTGGTGGGACCTGCTCAGGTATCTTGAAAGTATCCACCATGATTTGACGGAGTCCTTTCGACAAACTGTGTGACGTTAGATACCGATGTATTGCCTGGGGAGCACACAACTCGTAGGCAATATCTCTGAGGAACGTTCGCTTTGGCACTGGCTTGGTGAAAGGCATGGACGTATAGAGAATATAAGAATTGACCATTATTATATTCAATATCCCGTAAAAGAGAGTCATAGTCCAGCGTCGTGACTTACGAATACAACTAGATGTAGAACACATCTGGTCGAATGTGTCTACACCTCCCTTGGTCGCATTATAAAACATCTGAATGTCGGTCTTCCTTTTTTCGACTTCAGACGGATCATGATGCAGGGAACTCAACAGCATCACCTTCTTAGTCCTACTAATTTGCTGACACTGTAGAGTTAGATTGTGTTCGTAATTGAACACTGCCACTGACTCCTTTGGGGGAAGCACCTTCTCCGTAAGTTCCTTAGGAATATAAGGCTTTTGGCGAATGGTGCCACACAAATGCATGTCCTTATCCAAGAGTGACAAAGCAAGCGGTAGCGTCGTGAAAAAGTTATCCGTCGTCACTGTGCGGCCACTTCTCTGAAAAGGTGCCACAATATCAGACGTAAAAACTTCTCCAAGCGTCGATCCTCTAGGTATCTGGACAGTGTCCTTCCCCAAGTACGCAATCGCATTACACATGTAATGCGTATCGGCATCACACGCCAATACAATCTTGATACCATATCTAGAAGAAGGGAAATGGAATTAGTAACTAATAAAGGTAAAAAGATAAAAAAAAATTAAAAAAAATACACAATATACAATTATATTACTAATCAATATAGTAATAATAATAATAAAATAATAATAATAATAAATATATAAGAAAAACATTTACAAATACGAAAGATAAATTATCAGTTATATAAATGAACAAGTTATACATAGATAGAGATAGAATAGATGATATATTATGATTTAGATATATAAATCATATAGCAAGTTCTTTACTTCACAATATATATATATATATATATATATATATATATATATATATATATATATATATATATATATATATATATATATATATATATATATATATATATATATATATATATATATATATATATATATATATATATATATATATAAACAATTTTTTATAATTTCAAAACAATAATAACATGTGCAAATATAAAAAACAAAGAATTTTACTTACTTAGCAGGTTTATTGGGTATGTACATCTTGAATGGACAGCGCCCCCGGAAAGGGACAAGCTGTTCATCCACAGTCAGATGTGGTCCTGGGGTGTAATTGTTTCGACAATTGGTCACCACGTGATCAAAGAGTTTTCTAATGGGTGCAAGGCGATCCACTTTCACCCTCTCTTGTCTGGTGGCCGAATCATCGAAGCGAATTACCCTCACCAACAGGGTGAAACGACGCTCATTCATAGTACACCTGTACAAAGGATTTCCCTCTGTGAGGTTCCACATGTCCCACGTCGGTGTATGGTTGTCCGCCCGCACTGCCGTCATTATTAGGATACCAATAAACGCCTTCAGTTCCCTCAGGTCAATGTCCCTGAGGGCAACGTTGCCCGTATGATGATAATGACTTCTCAATAGGGCAAGGCGTTCATTAGAATACAAAACAACCTCGGCTAACATGCGGTCGGTCAAAAAGAGAGAGAAAATGTCGGACACTTTGCTCGTTCCCAACTTGAGAGAAGTGGGACCCCCAGGCTCAATCCTTGGTGTGAACATATGGGGGAGGGTGGCATTTGGGTCTCTATGCCAAACGGTACCGTCGCGACCTTTCACCGATTCAGCATCAATTTGGGTGATTGCCGACCCCCTGGCTGCCTGTAGATCCCCCCTTCTCCTCTTCCTGCTTCTCTCCTCCACTGGCGTGAGCTGAGGTACCGGTACCGTTACTGGGGGGGGGGACCACGTGAGGTCGATGGCACAGGACTTGTTATCGTGCTGACTGGGACAACATGAGAACCCGAAGCCCCAACCCCCTCTTCCTCCCCCACATCGTTGTCGGCTTCTCCATCACCATTCCCTAAGGCGACAATCTCAGGATTTTGGGTCACCGCCTGTTCCTCCTGTTCCTCCCTGACCTCCTGCTCCAACTCATCGACATTGATGAATTCCTCGTCACTGATGTCATCAACCTCCAAAGCATCATCGACATCGCTATCGAATTGCTCTAAGAGCTGATTTATGGCATCCAAGCCCAAAGATTGTCTCCTGCTTGCCATTTTGATATCTGCAAAGAATGAGAAAAAATTAGAAATACGCATTCGATGAAAAATGGATCCCCTACCAATATATCTGAGGCAAAAAACAATGTCATGCATGGCCACGTGCTAGGAAAACCATCAAGGCACATTTTCCGACAAATAAACATCTAAATTAATCATTACTCTGTGATAGTTACTTAGTACGTAGTAATTCCGAAAGAAATGGGAAAAAACGAAAAAATAGCAAACACAGGAAAATCGAACACATACCTATATTATTATTAGCCAAGCTTCAAGCCTAGTTGGAAAAGCAAGATGCTCCAAGTAAGGGCTCCAACAGGGAAAAATAGCCTAGTGAGGAAAGGAAATAAGGAAATAAATTAATGATGAGAATAAATTAACAATATATCATTCTAAAAACAGTAACAAATATATACGCCATATCTGGCTAAAAAAAAAAAAGATAGGCATGGGTAGCCAGATCATCTAGGAACACTTTCCAACACTATAAAAATATAAGTTTTACGACAAAACTTGCCAATTGCTTACGGTAACATGACTAAGCCAAAAAATGCAAAACAAATAAAAAGGGGAACTCGTGAAAAAATGGCCAACATTCTAATATACGGCATCTCAGATAAAAAAAAAGAAAATGCACGTGTTAGCCCAACCATCAAGGCACACTTTGTAACAAATACACATGAAAAAAAAAATCAATACTATATGGCAATTCCGTACGCCGTAGTAAATTTTTACAAATATTGAAAAAAACAGAAATTGGCAACCGCAGGAAAACACGCCACACGCCGATAGCATCTACGGCGTACCTGACAATAACAAGGTCACGCATGGGTAGCCAGATCATCTATACACACTTTCCAATGCTATAAAAATGAAAGTTTTTTGATACTATTTGCTAATTTCTCACGGAAAAATGACTTAGCCAAGAAATGAAAAAAACTGAAAAAGGGACACTCTATGAAAAATAGCAACGTGCTAATGGTGATCCCTTCTGAAAACAAAAAATTCAGCCACGTGCTAGGAAAACCATCAAGGCACATTTTCCGACAAATAAACATCTAAATGAATCATTACTCTGTGATAGTTACTTAGTACGTAGTAATTCCGAAAGAAATGGGAAAAAACGAAAAAATAGCAAACACAGGAAAATCGAACACATACCTATATTATTATTAGCCAAGCTTCAAGCCTAGTTGGAAAAGCAAGATGCTCCAAGTAAGGGCTCCAACAGGGAAAAATAGCCTAGTGAGGAAAGGAAATAAGGAAATAAATTAATGATGAGAATAAATTAACAATATATCATTCTAAAAACAGTAACAAATATATACGCCATATCTGGCTAAAAAAAAAAAAAGATAGGCATGGGTAGCCAGATCATCTAGGAACACTTTCCAACACTATAAAAATATAAGTTTTACGACAAAACTTGCCAATTGCTTACGGTAACATGACTAAGCCAAAAAATGCAAAACAAATAAAAAGGGGAACTCGTGAAAAAATGGCCAACATTCTAATATACGGCATCTCAGATAAAAAAAAAAGAAATGCACGTGTTAGCCCAACCATCAAGGCACACTTTGTAACAAATACACATGAAAAAAAAAATCAATACTATATGGCAATTCCGTACGCCGTAGTAAATTTTTACAAATATTGAAAAAAACAGAAATTGGCAACCGCAGGAAAACACGCCACACGCCGATAGCATCTACGGCGTACCTGACAATAACAAGGTCACGCATGGGTAGCCAGATCATCTATACACACTTTCCAATGCTATAAAAATGAAAGTTTTTTGATACTATTTGCTAATTTCTCACGGAAAAATGACTTAGCCAAGAAATGAAAAAAACTGAAAAAGGGACACTCTATGAAAAATAGCAACGTGCTAATGGTGATCCCTTCTGAAAACAAAAAATTCAGCCACGTGCTAGGAAAACCATCAAGGCACATTTTCCGACAAATAAACATCTAAATGAATCATTACTCTGTGATAGTTACTTAGTACGTAGTAATTCCGAAAGAAATGGGAAAAAACGAAAAAATAGCAAACACAGGAAAATCGAACACATACCTATATTATTATTAGCCAAGCTTCAAGCCTAGTTGGAAAAGCAAGATGCTCCAAGTAAGGGCTCCAACAGGGAAAAATAGCCTAGTGAGGAAAGGAAATAAGGAAATAAATTAATGATGAGAATAAATTAACAATATATCATTCTAAAAACAGTAACAAATATATACGCCATATCTGGCTAAAAAAAAAAAAGATAGGCATGGGTAGCCAGATCATCTAGGAACACTTTCCAACACTATAAAAATATAAGTTTTACGACAAAACTTGCCAATTGCTTACGGTAACATGACTAAGCCAAAAAATGCAAAACAAATAAAAAGGGGAACTCGTGAAAAAATGGCCAACATTCTAATATACGGCATCTCAGATAAAAAAAAAAGAAATGCACGTGTTAGCCCAACCATCAAGGCACACTTTGTAACAAATACACATGAAAAAAAAAATCAATACTATATGGCAATTCCGTACGCCGTAGTAAATTTTTACAAATATTGAAAAAAACAGAAATTGGCAACCGCAGGAAAACACGCCACACGCCGATAGCATCTACGGCGTACCTGACAATAACAAGGTCACGCATGGGTAGCCAGATCATCTATACACACTTTCCAATGCTATAAAAATGAAAGTTTTTTGATACTATTTGCTAATTTCTCACGGAAAAATGACTTAGCCAAGAAATGAAAAAAACTGAAAAAGGGACACTCTATGAAAAATAGCAACGTGCTAATGGTGATCCCTTCTGAAAACAAAAAATTCAGCCACGTGCTAGGAAAACCATCAAGGCACATTTTCCGACAAATAAACATCTAAATGAATCATTACTCTGTGATAGTTACTTAGTACGTAGTAATTCCGAAAGAAATGGGAAAAAACGAAAAAATAGCAAACACAGGAAAATCGAACACATACCTATATTATTATTAGCCAAGCTTCAAGCCTAGTTGGAAAAGCAAGATGCTCCAAGTAAGGGCTCCAACAGGGAAAAATAGCCTAGTGAGGAAAGGAAATAAGGAAATAAATTAATGATGAGAATAAATTAACAATATATCATTCTAAAAACAGTAACAAATACATACGCCATATCTGGCTAAAAAAAAAAAGATAGGCATGGGTAGCCAGATCATCTAGGAACACTTTCCAACACTATAAAAATATAAGTTTTACGACAAAACTTGCTAATTGCTTACGGTAACATGACTAAGCCAACACTGAAAAAGCAAAAGTTTTGCGACACTATTTGGCAATTACTTACGGAAAAATGACTTGGCCAAAAAATGCAAAAAACTGAAAAAGGGGCACTCGCGGTAAAATGGTCCTCGTGGTGATGAACGGCATTTCAACTAAAAAAAAAATCATGCACGTGGTAGCTAGATCATCCACCAAGAATTTCCACATCCGATAACCTATACAAGTTGCACCATTCTACGACAATTTCATAATACGTAATAACTTTGATAAATATGCAACTTACCTTAGAAGGGTAAACTCGGACGCGAACGACCCCGACGTGTCTCAGAAATCTGGGAAGGAGGAGAGCTAGAGCGAAGCACGTCTGTACACTACCAGAGCGTGTGGGCAAGTGACCGACTGCAGGTCGATCACCCACAAATTCCATCACGGGGGTGAGTCACGTGATAAAAACCTCTTTTGTTTTGACGCTCGGGGTCGCGTACGACCCACCGTACCTATCCAGGGTTAAATGCCTTTCGTGGGTGATATTTACATTAATTAAAATCACGTGTGCTTGTGATATATGTTCATTAAAATAACCACGTGTTGCAAACTCACGATTCAGCTATCATGGTGGAGATGGGTTTATTTCAAGTCTGTGAACAGATTCCTCAATTCGACAGGAATATGTACGGGAACTTGTCATAAACTTTTAGTCTCTCTTGATAGCTCAGTCGGCATGGTCACTGCAGGCATAGTCTCCAGCCGAACAGGTGGTGGTTCGAATCCCCACCCGGCCAGAAGCTGTTACCATAAAATGAATTCTAAGTGGATATATATTCCCAAGATAGAATTCGGTATTAAATGCCTTTTGTGGGTGATATTTACATTAATTAAAATCATGTGTGGTTGTGATATATGTTCATTAAAATAACCACGTGTTGCAAACTCACGATTCAGCTATCATGGTGGAGATGGGTTTATTTCAAGTCTGTGAACAGATTCCTGAATTCGACAGGAATATGTACAGGAACTTGTCATAAACTTTTAGTCTCTCTTGAGAGCTCAGTCGGCATGGTCACTGCAGGCATAGTCTCCAGCCGAACAGGTGGTGGTTCGAATCCCCACCCGGCCAGAAGCTGTTACCATAAAATTAATTCCAAGTAGATATATATTCCCAAGATAGAATTCGGTATTAAATGCCTTTCGTGGGTGATATTTACATTAATTAAAATCACGTGTGCTTGTGATATATGTTCATTAAAATAACCACGTGTTGCAAACTCACGATTCAGCTATCATGGTGGAGGTGGGTTTATTTCAAGTTTGTGAACAGATTCCGGAATTCGACAGGAATATGTACGGGAACTTGTCATAAACTTATAGTCTCTCTTGATAGCTCAGTCGGCATGGTCACTGCAGGCATAGTCTCCAGCCGAACAGGTGTGGTTCGAATCCCCACCCGGCCAGAAGCTGTTACTGTAAAATGAATTCCAAGTGGACATATATTCTCAAGATAGAATTCGGTATTAAATGCCTTTCGTGGGTGATATTTACATTAATTAAAATCACGTGTGCTTGTGATATATGTTCATTAAAATAACCACGTGTTGCAAACTCACGATTCAGCTATCATGGTGGAGATGGGTTTATTTCAAGTCTGTGAACAGATTCCTGAATTCGACAGGAATATGTACGGGAACTTGTCATGAACTTTTAGTCACTCTTGATAGCTCAGTCAGCATGGTCACTGCAGGCATAGTCTCCAGCCGAACAGGTGGTGGTTCGAATCCCCACCCGGCCAGAAGCTGTTACCATAAAATGAATTCCAAGTGGATATATATTCCCAAGATAGAATTCGGTATTAAATGCCTTTCGTGGGTGATATTTATGATAATTAAAATCACGTGTGCTTATGATATATATATATATATATATATATATATATATATATATATATATATATATATATATATATATATATATATATATATAGGGCTTATATATTTTATTAGATGCCCATAGATTCTGGTTTTTTTCTTTTTTTTTAAGATTCCGGCTTATATATTTTGTTAGATGCCGAAAAAAATTATTTATTTTTTAAATGTTTTTAAAATGTTTTTTTAAAAATGTAATTGTTCTATAGTCTCTTCAATTACATATTACTAGCCTACTAACTGCTTTTCGTACACAACATTATTCCAAGACAGTTTTACTCCTTTGAGCGAATGAAGTAGCTACTTTCAAACGGCTTTAAAATTAATCAAATAAGGAGTTTTGTCTGGACAGGGCAAAACGTTCTGTTTGAGCTGCAAACTATTGTTCCTCAACCTACGCCAAATAAAGATGTTAACAGCGATAAATATCATCACCGTCACAACTGTTCCTGCTAGTAGTATGGGGTGGAGAAATTCTTTATAAGTCGGTGACGGGTGGTCCATCTCGGTCAATTTCATCAACCGCTTGGCTACCTGTTTGTTGTATGGGAGAGGTAATGATGGAACTGTTGTTGACCCCGTGAAGTTCGCGAAGTAAGCTCGTTATCTGATGATGGTTTTTATCCCTTTCACCATGGAATCAGGGGATGTCCCGATACAACCATCTGCTGCAACGAAGATTTGGGAATAGGACGTGGATTCGTCAGGGCATGACACATTGAAGCCGGCCTTGTCGTATCGTATCCACGAGCCGTTGTTCAGTCTGCAATTGAACTCATTATTGTCAAAGGGACAAAGCTTATCCAGACAATTTTCACTCGTATGGGAGAGAGCACCGTCTAGCACTATACCTAACTCGCATGAATCCATTAAGTTTTTATGGAATTCAAATGAGTCAGCTGTACATATTTTTCTATCCATTGCATCTGAACAGTGAGTTAAATGATTCAAGTCTTTAATGACCGTATATGTTTCCTTGTCTGGGGAAATCAATACGTGTCCTGTCAAACTGGATATTACTGGATTTGAGTGATTCGTCATGAAAGTCAGAAATGGTAATATCCTGTAAGATTGCCAGGCATCAGAAGAATCAAAGTGAATTGTAATCATAATCCTGTTATTTTCAACACTTATTGTAATTAGGCTGTAATAAAATTCTAACCTACGTGCGTCTAACAAAGGAATATAGCCTAGTTTTTCCCGTCTGTTCTCCACAATTAACTTTAAGTATTTTATCGGCAACAAATGGGGTGACAGTACACCTTTAGTTGCTAACGTGATAGCTTCTACATAATCTTTTGATTTCTCAATGAAATGTGCAATTCTGTTATGTATGTGATCTATTTTTGAATCATAATAAGTTAACGTTGCCAACAAATCCTGTACTTCCATAATCTGATTGATACTACTTGAATGTTCATTTACTAAACTCATAATTTGTTGATTGAAGCTAACTGATTCCTTAGTTCTGACATAATCAATTCATCTTCATGAGTCAAGAACTCAATTTTCTTATTTTGATTACTAATCTTAAGACGATTGGAAATTCCTAAACCTAAACTTGCAATAGACCCAAAGATGTTTAGTGCAGCAAAAATAAACGGGTTACGTCTCTATTTTCGTGTCCTACAGTCCACATCAAAAGGTCACGAGCCAAAGATTCTGTCTCGTAAGTCTTATTTTGCAAGACATCAGATAGCATCTCTGCAACTTTTAGTGTCGATCCAAGCGAACTCTCTGTAGTCAAATGAAAATGTCTTCTATGCAACTCATCTAATGAGACAGCAAACCTTAAAATGGTGCTTTTTAAGCTAGTGACGTCATTCTCTGGGAGAAAAATTGCTTGCATTCGCACTTCTACAACTACGTTACTTGATGTAATAAAAACGTCTTTTTGTCTTTCAACTATAGTGCCATATTTAAAATCTATTCTTTTAGTTTTAGAGCTCATCCCACATGAGAAAAAATATCTGTGCGAACAATATCACTCCCAACAACAAAAAATTCATCTTGGAAACCTGTAACGAGAAAAATATGTGTAATCAATCCTGTATTAAGAAGAAAACTTTTAACATACAAATAAAAATCTTTCCCTCACTTCTTTACCTCTTATTTTAATATCTTATGTGAGCCAATGGTACGATTCTCTCATCAGTGGGTTGGGATACGTTTTGAACTCTAAACCTATTGGCCGTTAATGTTTCCAAAATGTTAAATGGGCCTTCAAACTTAGGTGTTAGTTTATAATTGAGTCCTTTACGTACATTTACCTGTATGTATACATTATCACCCACGGTATATGTTTTAGTTGGCTTCGCAATTTTATCATGATTCCTTTTCAATATGATTTGTGATTCCTCTAAATTCTTTCAAAGGATATCAAGACGACTTTTGCTTGCATTTATACATTCTTTTAAAGGATTTGATAGATTAGTTGTAGGCGTTAACACATGGAAAGGTGTTCTAACTGGGGTACCATATAATGCTTCATGCGGTGACATTTTAATTGATATATGATATGATTGATTCAGAGTACTCAGTACCGCAGGTATTGCAATATCCCAGTTGGGGTCTGATCCCCCTAGTGTTACTCTTAATATATTTAGAACCTTCCTATTTGCTCTTTCCACTAGCCCATTCGACTCTGGGTGATATATCATGGTATTTATTTTCTTTATGCTAAGGAATTCACACAATGAGGTAAGAAAGTGATTATTAAATTCTCCACCCGAGTCTGAGATTATCATGTGTGGAATTCCATGTTTACAAATGTAACACTCTTAAAACTTCCTAGCACATTAAATCACAGTTTTAGTTTTAAGCGCCATTAGTTCTGTATATCGAGTTAAAGCATCTACAATTACTAAGAGGTGTTTATTTCCTCTGTCTGACTCCTAAAATCCTGTTAATTAATCTAAATGTATTCTTTCAAATGCTTGATTGGGCACGGGATAAGCCCCTAGGCTGACATGTGTTTTCGTATAACCTTTGTTTTCCTGACATGTGCGACAATTAGCTATGTGTTTTTTTTTATATCTGTAAGCATCGTATGCCAATAAAACAATGATTTGGCTTTCTATGATATAAATGAGAACCCTGGGTGTCCATGTAATGGATTTGCATGCAACCAATTCAGGACAGTGGAAATAAGTGAGATTGGTACCTGATCGTTAGTTACATGTGGTGTGTTGCAGGTTTTCCTTGTCACGGTCCTACACAGAATATTATATTTGATTATATAATTCTGCTGCTTATACTTCACATATCCCTTTTCCTTATGATTGCTTTTCAAAGCATTTATAATTGTTTCTAATTTCTGATCTTTTTTTTGCTCAGTCTGTAATAATTCAGCGCTCCAGCCCAAATCTTCTTGTTCAGATATCGTTTTAATAATAGGCATGGATGTTGATATATCTATTAATTCAGCTAAAGGCTCAGTACAAGATGACACGGGGTTGCATGATAATGCATCAGCAATGATATTTGCTTTCCCAGGTAAATACCCGATACTCGCTCCAAAGTCTTGAATGATCAAATGCCACCGAGTTCGTTTGGGGCTGTGACTAAACCCTTTGAAGAATTCGGTTAGTGGTTTATGATCAGTAAGAACCTTAACGGGATAACCGTATATTATGAACTTAAAATGCACTAGTGAATTAACAATAGCTAGCCCTTCCTTGTCTATTGCTGCATACTTACTTTCGGAAGTTCTCAGTTTTCGAGAATAAAAAGCTATCGGGAAAAATTGTTTATCATATTGCTGAAGCAATACCCCACCTATTCCTAAGTCTGAGGCGTCTATTGCAATGAAGAATTCCTTACCAAAGTCAGGAAATTTTAAGATAGGAGAACTACACAGGTCATCTTTCAAAGTATTAAACGCCTGTTGATGCTGCTCAGACCATATGAAATCCACGCCCTTCTTCGTAACATCAGTTAAGGGAGCGGCTATTATTGAATAATTGCGTATAAAACGCCTGTAATATCCACTACAACCGAGAAATTGCTGTATTCCCTTGACATTAGTAGCTATGGGAAAGTTACGGATAGCCGACACCTTATCATGGACTACTTTAAGACCTTGGCTTGACACAATGAAACCCAAATATATTAATGCTATTTTGAAAAATTCATGCTTACTAATCTTTACCCTTAAGTTATGTTGTCTTAGTCTCTGTAGTACTAGTTCTAATTTACGTGGAAAAGATCACAAGGTCGTCCATATAGGCAGGCAATATATCCCCTAGCAAGTCTCCAAACACTATGTTAATCATTCTTTTAAATGTTATGGGAGCAGAACGTAAAACAAAAGGCATCCGTAAAAATTCATAATTTCCCCTGGCTGTGCTGAAGGCTGTGTATGGGATACTATCTTCTTCTAATGATATCTGGTGAAAGCCTTTAAGTAAGTCCAAACTGGTGAAATACTTATTCTGACCTAACAAAGACAAAATATCGTCAGTACATGGCACTGAGAATCGATCAGGGATCATTTCCTCGTTTAGACGACGGAAGTCTACGCATATACGCCATGTTCGATCTTTTTTCGGTACAGCTAATAATGGAAAATTATAAGGGCTGTTCAATTTCTTAATGACTCCTTCTTCTAGCATTTTACCTACTTCATCATTTATTTCATTCTGGAATTTCATAGGGAGTCTGTACGAGGGCACAGATAATTTTTTGCTTGTCCTTTAACCTTATTTGATGCTCGATCACATCTGTTTTTCCTAAGGATCCATCCGTAGTGGAATAAAATCATGATATTTAGTTAAAAGTCCAAAAAAATTCTGCTGAATTTCCTCGTCTTGAATGTCTTTATTGATTTTATTTTTGATAGATTGTAAAAGGGATTCATCGGCAACTGATTGACCGTGATTGATTTCAGCAACGGTAAGAATACTATGTTTATGAACTTCTACATCCAAGATATGTTGATTTTGATTACTAAAGTGGTATTTCAATGATTACAGACTTCAATATTACATTGCTGATGTGAGCCTACTGTATAAATAGCTTGTGTGACAGACAATCCGTTAGTTTTCAAAGTGTCGGAAAGGATTAATATTTCAGATCACGGTAAT
>NW_027170320.1:10000-12500 GCF_036898095.1 Palaemon carinicauda
TGATTGGCCGTTTTTATGAAAGTATCGTCAATGTAGCGTACATAGAGGTCTGGTTTACTGATTTTTCGAAAAACTCTCTCCTCGACTACTCCCATATAAAAATTAGCAAAGAGGACGCCTAAAGAGGACCCCATAGCGACTCCATCTTTCTGAATAAATATATGGCCCTTATGGGTAGTGAAAGGGGCTTTCTTGGTGCATATTTCTAATAGTGCACGGAGAGAGGCCTCGGGGATGTTGAGGGTGGGTGTCGTTGTATCCCTATAAACTCTGTCCATTATGAATTTTATTGTTCCATTCACGGGAACGTTAGTAAATAGGGACTCGACATCCATGGAGGCAATAACTCCGTCACTTGTGGAATTTCTCAGTTTTTCTAGGAATTCTGCTGATGATGTCACACAATATTTATTGGGGATATAGGGTGTGAGTAAGGTGTTCAGTCTCTTAGCAAGCTGGTATGTAGGGGCAGGGCACTGGCTGATAATAGGCCTGAGAGGGTTCCCTTGCTTGTGCGTTTTTACATTTCCGTATAAGTAGCCGAGCCCAAAATCACCTGAAATAGCTGGCAAATGGACGGCGTTGGTGGCAGCATTAATGGTTTGTATAATGCTGTTTGCTTCCCTCTTGATATCCTCAGTGGGGTTGCGGGACAATCGTTCAAATTTTGAGGTATCAGCCAAAATTTGATCTAGTTTCTCATGGTATTCCTCTGTATTTATGAGAACGAAGGCGGCAGTTTTATCTGCACGGCGTACAGTGATGCCTTCTTGCAATCTAAGAGCCTTGGCAGCATCTCTCATCTCCTTCGTGACAATCCCACTCCGGTATTGGCCACGGTCAGTGAGGGCTTCTGCCAAGAGTAAGGGTTGGAGGGCATCGGTCGTCCGTAGGGCACCTCCATGTTCATTTTCTTGTATGGTGTCAAGGAGGAGCTCGATTTCCAATCTCTTGTCAGTCGGTCTTGGTTTGGTCATGTAGTGGCAATTAAGGCCTAAACATAATATTTCTTCTTGAGCAGGCGTGGGAACGTAATTGGTGAGATTTACATACTCTTGCCTCTTTTCTGGGATCCTAAGTTTGCCTCCATTGATATTAATGAGTTTTCTTATTACAGTTTTGGTCCGATTTCGTTGGTCTTTCTCTTTTAGTTTATTAAGGAGGTAAGAGATATTTTCTGGGTAGGTAAGGTGATTCCTTTGTTGATCATTGTCATCAGGTTGCCTTTCATCACTTTCTTCAATAATACTGTGGTCTAGATTGTCTTGTTCCTCTCTCACAATGTATTCCGGGACCTCTCCAGAAGGGCGTGCTTGATCAATGGCGATGTTCTGGATTTCAACCCTTCTGGAGAGGTCCCGGAATACATTGTGAAAGAGGAACAATACAATCTAGACCACAGTATTATTGAAGAAAGTGATGAAAGGCAACCTGATGACAATGATCAACAAAGGAATCACCTTACCTACCCAGAAAATATCTCTTACCTCCTTAATAAACTAAAAGAGAAAGACCAACGAAATCGGACCAAAACTGTAATAAGAAAACTCATTAATATCAATGGAGGCAAACTTAGGATCCCAGAAAAGAGGCAAGAGTATGTAAATCTCACCAATTACGTTCCCACGCCTGCTCAAGAAGAAATATTATGTTTAGGCCTTAATTGCCACTACATGACCAAACCAAGACCGACTGACAAGAGATTGGAAATGGAGCTCCTCCTTGACACCATACAAGAAAATGAACGTAGAGGTGCCCTACGGACGACCGATGCCCTCCAACCCCTACTCTTGGCAGAAGCCCTCACTGACCGTGGCCAATACCGGAGTGGGATTGTCACGAAGGAGATGAGAGATGCTGCCAAGGCTCTTAGATTGCAAGAAGGCATCACTGTACGCCGTGCAGATAAAACTGCCGCCTTCGTTCTCATAAATACAGAGGAGTACCATGAGAAACTAGATCAAATTTTGGCTGATACCTCAAAATTTGAACGATTGTCCCGCAACCCCACTGAGGATATCAAGAGGGAAGCAAACAGCATTATACAAACCATTAATGCTGCCACCAACGCCGTCCATTTGCCAGCTATTTCAGGTGATTTTGGGCTCGGCTACTTATACGGAAATGTAAAAACGCACAAGCAAGGGAACCCTCTCAGGCCTATTATCAGCCAGTGCCCTGCCCCTACATACCAGCTTGTTAAGAGACTGAACACCTTACTCACACCCTATATCCCCAATAAATATTGTGTGACATCATCAGCAGAATTCCTAGAAAAACTGAGAAATTCCACAAGTGACGGAGTTATTGCCTCCATGGATGTCGAGTCCCTATTTACTAACGTTCCCGTGAATGAAACAATAAAATTCATAATGGACAGAGTTTATAGGGATACAACGACACCCACCCTCAACATCCCCGAGGCCTCTCTCCGTGCACTATTAGAAATATGCACCAAGAAAGCCCCTTTCACTACCCATAAGGGCCATATATTTATTCA
>NW_027170321.1:5000-7500 GCF_036898095.1 Palaemon carinicauda
GAACTTGCTAAACAGTATGGCCGTAATATGTCGACGATCTTGACAATCCTTAAACAGAAGGAAGCTTTCAAAGCAGTGAAACCTTCTAAGGGGATCACCATAATTTCCAGACGTCGTACCCCTATCATAGAAGAGATGGAACGACTTCTACTAGTGTGGATTAAGGACAGAGAGATCGTTGGCGACACCATCACCGAGACCGTCATTTGCGAGTAGGCGCACGCCATCTTTACGGACTTGAAGGAGCAGAGCTCTGGTGGTGATGCTGGGGAGAGTTCAACCGAGCCTTCCTCAGATGACTTCAAGGCATCTCATGGCTGCTTCGAGAAATTTAAGAAACGGTTCGGGATTCATTCAGTTGTTCGCCACGGAGAGGCTGCTATTGCGGACACAAAGGCTGCAGCTGACTTTGTCAAGAACTTCAAAAAGATCGTACAGGAAGAAGGCTACATAGAGCAGCAGGTGTGTAATTGTGATGAAACCAGGCTGTTTTGGAAGAAGATGCCGAGTCGAACCTACATCACTGCCGAAGAGAAGAAATTGCCTGGGCATAAGCCATTTGAAGGACTTTAAAGTCAAGCCCTTACTGGTTTACCAATCAGAGAACCCTAGGGCCTTTAAAGCACACAACGTTGATAAGGATCAGCTTCATGTTTTCTGGCGATCCAACTCGAAGGCCTGGGTTACTAGGCAATTCTTTGTGCAATGGGGTTAACCAAGTTTTCGGCCCTTCTGTGAAGAAGTATCTTCATGAACAGAAATTGCCTTTAAAGTGCCTGTTATGCCTTGACAATGCACCCGCTCACCCCCCCCCCCCCCTCCGGACTTGAAGATGATATCTTCGACGAATTCAAGCTCATAAAGGTGCTGTATCTTCCACCGAATACCACCTCTATCCTCCAGCCCATGGACCAGCAAGTCATCTCTAATTTTAAGAAACTGTACACCAAGCACTTATTTAAGCAGTGCTTTAATGTCACGCAAAGCACCAACTTAACTTTGCGTGAATTTTGGAGGGGCCACTTCAACATCGTGCACTGTTTGAAGATCATAGATCAGGCTTGGGTGAGATTAACTCGACGGACCCTCAATTCTGCCTGGAAGAAGCTGTGGCCTGATGCAGTTTCTCCCCGAGATTTCGAGGGTTTTGACCCCGAACATGATCCCGTGGTCGGTGCAGCGGAAGCCGTAGAGGAAATCGTCTTCCTTGGCAAGTCCATGGGTCTGGAGGTCGACGCAGATGACTTTACGGAACTCATCGCCGAACATCACGACGAACTTACCACGGATGAGCTCAAGGAACTCCATGCTATGTCAGAGCACATGAGTGATGACGAGGAAGGGAGCGAGGAGGTAGAACATGTGTTAGGTTCGGCGCATATAAAAGAGGTGTTAGGAAAATATCTAGACGTGGTCGACTTCATCAACAAATACAATCCAAAGAAATTGCAGGTTTGTCGAGTAGTTTCTTAATTCGATGATGTTTGCCTAACTCACTTTCGAAACATCCTGAAAAGCCGTACCAAGCAATTATCTATCGATAATTTCTTTAAAAGAACTGCGAAGCGAAATCGTGATGAAAAGGATGTAAGTGATTAGAAGAAAATGGCAAAGAGTGAGGCGGAAGAAAGTGAAACAAAGAAAACGGAAGAGTAAAGCGATAGACATTCAGTCAATTTTAAGTGTAGACAGTGAAAGTGATTAAATTACGTAATCATCAAAAAGAAAAAAAAAATGTAAAAAAAATATAAAATATAAAAAAAAAAAAACTAAGCTAAGTTATGTTAAAGTTCACTTAGTGTAAGTTAGAATAAGTTACGGTAGTGTACGTTTATCGTAGTTAACCTCTCTACCTCCTTGCCGCCCGTCCGTCACCTGTCTGCGTAGCAAGACTAACAATACCTGCGCTGGAGTTTCTAAGGTAAAGTGACGCCAAAAACCCGTTTCTTATTTATCATTTTTGGTAATTCTTCTTATTTACATGTCTATTCTTCTTATTTACATGTCTATTATCTAATTTAGTGTTCATTATTCTCATGGGAAAATTATGTGTAGTAGTTTATTAAGAAGTTATCACAGGTTTTTGGGCTCAACCACAGATTAATCCTATTTCAATGTATTCTTATGGGAAAATTCGTTTCGACATCCGAACATTTTCTACACCCGAAGTTGGTTCTGGAACGGATTAAATTCGTATGTAGAGGTTCTACTCTCTCTCTCTGTCTCTGTCTCTGTCTCTCTCTCTCTCTCTCTCTCTCTCTCTCTCTCTCTCTCTCTCTCTCTCTCTCTCTCTCCTCTCTCTCTCTCTCTCTTTCTCTCTCTCTCTCTCTCTCTCTCTCTCTCTCTCTCTCTATATATATATATATATATATATATATATATATATATATATATATATATATATATATATATATGTATGTATGTATGTATGTATGTATGTATGTATGTATGTATGTATAAATATATATATATATATATATATATATATATATATATATAT
>NW_027170321.1:17500-20000 GCF_036898095.1 Palaemon carinicauda
ATACAATTATCAATAAGTGCATTGAAAAAAATTTCACTGACAGGTATGACACAGTTACCAGACAGGCAAGCAATGCGAAAAATTATTTGTAGAAAACGAAACGAAGTTAAGCAGGTCCCTGAAAACCTAAGATCCATTCAAGAGTCTCAGTTACCAGAAGATTATATGATATATGAACCCACCCCAAATACCAATGATTTTTTTTTTTTTTTTTTTTTTTTTTTTTTTTTTTTTTGATGGAGAGAGGGGCAGGCAAGGAACAGGTTGTAATATTTTGAAGAGATAGTTAGTTGGAGCACATTGCAACTTCTAAGATTTGGTATGCTGACGGATCATTAGCAGTAGCACCACAGCTATTTTTTCAAGTGTATATAATTCTTATTAAGAAACATAATGGAGTACACCCTGTACTGTATGTACTTTAACAAAAAAAAGTAGTATGCAACATATGTGAGGTTGTTTGAGATGGTAAAGGAGATGAGCGCAAACGCACAACCCAATGCAATCAATTTTGATTTTGAGCGGGCTGCTTTTTCCGCCATAAAGACTCCTTCCCGAATGGTGAAAACAGAGGGTGCCATTTTCATCTATCCCAAAATCTACTAAAGCTGCTAAGTGTCTTTGGTCTCATGAATTTATACAACACTAATCCTGATTTTACATTACATGCAAAAAAGATAACTGCTTTATTAACTGCTATATGCTTTGTGCCAGTTGACGACATAGATAATTACATAGATATATTGGCAGGTAATTTACCAGAGGAGTTAATTCCTGTTTTAAACTGTTTTAAAGAATATCATATTGGTCATCCTAATTGGCGTTGAGCAGACAGACGAAATTCTTTATTTCCGACGGAAATGTGGAATATGCATAAAAAACCATGAGATGGAGAAGACAGAATAAATAACTATCCTGAGGCGGCCAGCAGGAGATTGAAAAGTGAAAACGAAATGTTACGCCTGACCATTGGGAAATTCTTCAATGTCCTTAGACTAGTACAAAAGGGAAGACACGAGTACTTCAAGAAACTTGCATGTGGCCATGAACCACAAATGAAACTACTTAGATACAGAAAAGCAGATGCAAAAATTTAAAAGATTTTTTCCGAGTATGACATGAGAAATGACATTGAGTACATTCGTTGAATAGGACACAAGTTAATTAATTAAATTATTTTTTGGACATTATGTTTTTATTCTTTTATTTCCATTGATTCTAATGCTGTCTGGAGACATCAATCGAAATCTTGGACCAGTATATCCTACACTTCCTACTGTATTGCAATATTGGTGGTCAACATGCAATTATTCAAGCCCTTAAAGTTGCGTCCAGAGAGTATGATTTTCTTCTGTGCTCAGAAACTTTGGTTTCTGGTATGAGGCTCTCACCTGAGCTCCCTATAACTGGTTTTCAGAAGACAATAATGTTGATATGCGATTCCATCCCTAGGGCCAGGGGAATCGCGGTGTATATTAGGACTGAGTACCCTGCTTCTCAAAATCCTGCTCTGGATGTGGATGTCATGAAATTCAGCTAATAAAAGTTTGTGGCAGGCATGACAACTTCTATTTGTGTTCCATCTACCGGAATCTTGACAAGGATGATTCTATCTTCAATTTTCTTCTTACCATTAGGGCTAAGATACAAGAAGATGATAGAAAGGCCTCTTTTGTCTTCATTGGTGATTTACATGCTCACCAATTTTACTTCACCCAAGGGGTTAACTACTGCACTATAATTTTTCAGTGGTTGCTTTCCTCTTGGTAAGGGTAGAAGACACTCTTTAGCTCTGGTAAGCAGCTCTTCTGGGAGAGGGACACTCAAAAATCAAATCAGTGTTCACTATTCTTGAGTAGTGCCATAGCCCCTGTACCATGGTCTTCCACTCTTTTGGGTTACAGTTCTCTTGTTTGAGGGTACACTCGGGCACACTATTCTATCTAATTTTTCTCTTTCTTGTTTTGTTAAAGTTTTTATAGTTTATATAGGACATTTTTATTTTAATGTTGTTGTAATTCTTGAAATATTCTATTTTTGCTTTTTTTTCCTTTCCTCACTGAGTTATTTTCCCTGTTGGGGCCTCTGGGCATATAGCATATTTTTTTCCAACAAGGAATGTAGCTTAGCGAGTAATAATAATAATAATAATAATAATAATAATAATAATAATAATAATAATAATAATAATAATAATAATAATAATAATAGGGAGTAATTAAATTCTGTTTCTCCTACAGTTCGCCATGGCTGAGCTTTAGACTTTGCCTCTGAATCAGGCTGTTACTAAATCATAAGTGAAGCTGCTCACAGGTCTGGTAACTTTTTGGACCTCGTATACACTGACTCCCCTGGCGTTATCACAAGTAAGGTTGGTTCTCCAGTTGGGACATCTGATCATGACTGGATTCCATTACAAGTGAAGACTGAGCAGCCTGTCCCTGATATATGGTAATCGTGTAAGAATTATATGAAATCTCAAACACACTGGAATGAGATT
>NW_027170321.1:25000-28270 GCF_036898095.1 Palaemon carinicauda
AATAGACACAGTAAAAACCTCAAGAGGTCTGGCTGTATGAAAAACCATTCACATTTCTCTTTTTTCTTCATTCCTCAAAGAACCCACAAAGGGGAATGTGAGGAATTCGTGGAGATGCTTGTAGAGGAGACTCTCCAGGATTCTTCTAAGATCTTCTAACGCTGCAGGACATGCGAAGGACACTCTAGAATTCTTCCTCTTCTTTGAGGTTTTGTGCAAGTATAAGGTTCCTGGGTGTGTATATGCATAGAATAAAAGAGAGAGAAAGAGAGAAAAAAAACCTTTATATCTGCGGTTTTTCTTGTAGTTAGAATGGATACAGAAAATGTTTATGTAGTATAAACTATATGTAAGAATTTCTTTTATAAGTGCAAATTATTGGTTAGAAGATTATGTTTATTTTTTGTGGTCCGTTGTACGTGTGGAATACTTACACTTTTGTATGCTTACGTCAAAAGGTTATATATATATATATATATATATATATATATATATATATATATATATATATATATATATATATATATATATATATATATATATATATATATATATACAACCTATATACCTGAATATCGTTTCACAATCTTATCAACTATTGCACAAAAGTTCTTCTTGAAATATTGTTCTGTCAGTTATCGTTCTAATGGACAATGCTATACTATTTTTTTTTTTTTTAATATACAAGTTTTGATAGTTATTATACTACAATTTCTAATGATTTTGTCAATAGACACCCAGTGATAACGTTCGGATATGTAGCTTTGATATTTCTTATTAGGATAATTTCTTTTAGTAATTTGAATGTATTTGGAAAACAGAATATTTTATTTGCCTTTGAGTTCTAATTCTTTCTATTTTGATTTCAATACTTTGATTTTTAGTTTTCAGAATTGAAGAAATAATTGCAAGGCCTGTAATATTGGTGAACTTTTACGTAGTGATGAATATTTCATAATTAACATTTCTTCTTCCCAGAAACTGAATATTCCAGTCGTATTAGTCATCATGCCTCAGAATCAAAATTAATGCAAATATCATCCCACATTTCACAAACGTTAACACTATGCTATTTAAGTAGAAATCAACCTGCTAATAGTTCATCACAGTTTTGAAAGACGTAAAGGAAGAGGTTTGATTATAACATGTGAAGGAAGGATTTGTGTCTGGAGGATTTCGAGACGAAAAGTAAACTAGACCAATTCCAGAATCGTTGAAGGATGTTATTACATTAATCTACATTTACAATAAACACAAATATACACAATTGTATATAATTTGGACAGGTATTGAATAAAGTTATTCGTCTTTAAAGATATCTATCTAAACAGAAGGTCATTGATCGACATCGCTTCGATCAATATGTCAAACTTCATTGAAGGAAAAACTCCTTTACTCGCGAATAATATATTAAACTTTATCTTACAAACATTGTATGAAGAAACTTGAGGTCATTTTTCTTAATGTTTTTTTTTTTTTTTTTTTTCCTGGCGAGCACAGAACCTGCTATTATCTTTTATTCAGACTTGTGATCTTTTGGATGAGGGTTCAAGACCCGCTGAAGGTATTTAGTTCCTTGCTGTGTCTGCAACTTCACCATCTCCGTGAGCTAGGAATGGAGGTTTTGGAGTAGTCTATACGTCGAAATATTGAGTTATCAGCAGGCATTGCCTTGCTCTCCCAGGTCCTAGCTTGATGGAGAGGTGTCTTGGGAGTTGATCATATGTATATATAGTCAGTCTCTCGGGCATTGTTAATCTCCCTTGCCTCTGCGATTCATTTTGAGATCAATAAAGCTTTGTACCCTTTTTTGCAAACAAACTCTGGCTGTAAACACATATAATCTTGAGTAATTTACGGATTCTTCAATAAAAATATATTACCTCGTCTGTGGGTACCTCTTTCTTTCCAACATTATTATGCAAGATCGTTTATTTATTTGCTTTGTATTGACGAAAGTAAGGAAAAATATTTAAAAAAGACTGTCAAGGGAGATTAGGCATGATTTGAGGAAGGTCATTAAAGCTTCTCTAACTTTAATTACAACATCTGATATGTGATTGTGAGGATATTCTGAAGGATTTTTCTGGCTCGAGCAACCATTTCCGTTAATCCCTGGAAAACAGGTATAGGGCTTGCTCTTTCGGAGTAATGGAATCTATTAACCGAATTTCTGATCAGTATAAAAGTATTTCTTTGAATAATGAATACAAGAATATTGTTAATAGAAAGGAACAGAGTGAAAAAAAAAAATAAAAAAAGTGAAAGTAGAAAGATTTAACTGAATGATAATGAAATTAGATAATTTATTATGACGAAAAGGTTTTTTAATGAAGTAAAATTATTTAACAAAATACTGATGATTTTAGAATATTGTTTAAGAGAAGGGAGATTTTTATACTGCCTTATTAAATAAGATACATAAATAATAATAAAAAATATATATATTCTTACATAGACCAGCAGCTCCTAATAGCTCGAAACTTTTTATCCAGCTAAAAACATTACATCTGCACTCAGAGATCAGTAACCTAATGTCCTTGTAATGCCCTGACCAAATAAAGAAAAAAGAAATAGGAAAAGAGAAGCAATTACGGGCGTAAGTCTTACAGAAACGATGGCGCTGGAAGCTCAGAATGTAAAGGTTGAAACAGTTGGAAAAAAACTTGGCTGTTTTTATTTCTTTATTTTTTTTAGATAAGCTATTTCTGTATTTTCATCGTTTGTCAGTGGGGAAGTTTTTAAAATTTTTCTTGTAATGTCATGCAACAAATTGGGTTCTTTTTGACGTATATTTACAATCTGTAATAAATATTAAAATTTGAATTTAATTTTGATTGTCAGGGTGTTTTTTTTATTTTTGCATGTATCAACTCTGTAAAAGAAAAGAAAATTACTGAAATTAAAGAAAAACATGACAGAACCAAAGAATTGGGTTACAAAGGGAAAATGATCAATACATGGATGACCTTCTAGGTATCCCAGTTAATTGTTCAGTCAGCAGATAAAAGACCTTTAGAGAAATGAACCTCGTCTAATAAGTTGGGAGTACATGGAATATTTCCCTAATATAGGCCTTGGAAAAAAAATAATGGACCGATAAAAGGCTTTGAAGTTCCCTAAATATTTCAAACAGGCGCAGAAATATATCACCTATCTTTTTGAAATAAGAATAAGACCAACCCTTCTAGAGTTTTTTTTTTTTTTTTTTTTTTTTTTTTTTTTTTTTTTTTTTTTTTGACGTGCATTTCTAATTATTGATAATTATTC
>NW_027170322.1:17500-20000 GCF_036898095.1 Palaemon carinicauda
GTATTATTATTAGTAGTAGTATTAGTATTAGTATTAGTATTATTATTATTATTATTATTATTATTATTATTATTATTATTATTATTATTATTATTATTGTTTTTATTACGAGTGTTATATTTTTCATGTCTTTTTCTAATATAATATTAATGTATTTATTTTCCAATATTACTGGATAACTATATTTCGTTATTGATAGAAAGATATAGAGATAGATAGATAGATAGATAGATAGATAGATAGATAGATAGATAGAAACAGATGGGTGTAAACCAATACTTGCAGCAAGCATGAATAGTGAAGATGCAATTTCACGAAAATGATATAGATATAGCTAAATAGCACATTCATCAATTTCATATGTAGGTATTTATTTACAATGTATGATTGTATATGTATGTATAAAATGTTCATGAGACACCACTTATTTCGAGGCAAACTTGAAAGAGAACAAGCAGTTTCATTGATTGATTGGACAACATAGATTCATGAGGGAATAAAGGTACATAAGAGTTGTAAGGATTATTTCATCTCGTATTTAAATCAGAGAGGGAGGAAGGAAGGAAGGAAGGAATGAATGTTTTGTTGGATTTGTCAATGTCAACTTTTCTTATAAAAAGAGATTTTGGGCCCTAAAGAGGGCCGATTTTTGTTAGAGTGAGGGGTTAAGTAACAACTTAAGCTCTCTCTCCACGGATGCGGCGAGCCAGCTGGATGTCCTTGGGCATAATGGTGACTCTCTTGGCGTGGATGGCGCACAAGTTGGTGTCTTCAAAGAGGCCGACGAGGTAAGCCTCAGAGGCTTCCTGAAGGGCCATGACAGCAGAGGACTGGAAACGAAGGTCAGTCTTGAAATCTTGGGCGATTTCACGCACCAGACGCTGGAAGGGGAGCTTCCTGATGAGAAGTTCAGTGCTCTTCTGGTAGCGACGGATCTCACGGAGGGCAACGGTACCAGGCCTGTAACGATGGGGTTTCTTGACTCCTCCTGTAGCAGGAGCAGACTTGCGAGCAGCCTTGGTTGCAAGCTGCTTGCGGGGAGCCTTTCCTCCAGTGGATTTACGGGCGGTCTGCTTGGTACGAGCCATTGTTGCTTACGATTTGAGTGAACAAACGCAAATGATTTTTCCGCCCTCGATTTCTCGCCTTTTATACCCTCCTACGTGACGTCACAGGCATCTGCACTCCCCATTGGTCAGTGGGCCGAAGTTACAAGCCGTTTTTCAAATGCTGAAGCTCGACATTAAGAAATAATACATATAAAATCGGAAACACAACAAAACACACATACAGACACACAAACTAATAATATGTACTCAGGCCCACAAACGAACAACAAAACATTTACAAAATCGACACACACTAACATACAATCACACAACAAAAATTCATGTTAACTGAGAAATAATGAACAGTGGTGTGACGTCACAGCGATCCTCATTCCCCATTGGTCTCTCGCCAGAACTCACAAGCCGATTCTCAGAACGTGAAGCTCAACATTTAGAAATATTCAATATAAAATCAACAACACATTCAATGGCAAACTCAGACACACTTAACATTAATACAAACACACACTCACTCAATCACAACAAAACAATCACAAAATCAACAACAGAAACTAACAGAAACTATTAACAAATCTACACCCTGAAGAAATGAGGCCCCCCTTTTGCTCTAACGCACGCACACGCCTTTATAAACCGAAAAATCCGACCGGGCCAGTATCATTTGCTCTCACACTAGCATCATGACTGGACGTGGCAAGGGAGGAAAGGGACTCGGAAAGGGTGGCGCTAAGCGTCATCGTAAAGTACTTCGTGATAATATCCAGGGTATCACAAAACCTGCCATTCGTCGTCTGGCCCGCAGAGGTGGTGTCAAACGTATCTCTGGCCTCATCTACGAAGAAACCCGTGGTGTTCTGAAGGTATTCCTCGAAAATGTCATCAGGGATGCTGTCACCTACACCGAGCATGCCAAGAGGAAGACTGTCACTGCCATGGATGTCGTCTACGCCCTCAAACGCCAAGGCCGTACCCTGTACGGTTTCGGCGGTTAGATGCCTTCTTTGCAAGGTTATCTAAGACCTACAGACAAGCAAGAATCCTGCTTGCAATCCTTGCAAAGGGAGGACTGTTTGTCTCACCTAAACCCGGACCTTTTTAGGTCCACAAATCACTTCTATAAGAAAGAATCTTTTGACTGAAATACACACTATTTGCCCCTCTAAAGGAATAAGCCTATAATGTCGCTCTGTAGCCAATGAACAAGTACATTAAGCATGCCTATATCTATCTATGTATCTATCTATCTATCTATTTATCTATCTATCTATCTGTCTATCTATCAATCTATTTGGAAAAGGATGTTATTATATTTTTTTTTTTTTCCATGTGAATCAATAAAGGTGTTTTTTTAGTCTTTTAGCCACTGTTGGATCTGGTTGGAAGGAATCGCTTGAATTGGGATTGTATATTATAATCTCAATGATTAATTT
>NW_027170324.1:10000-15000 GCF_036898095.1 Palaemon carinicauda
TATTATTATTATTATTATTATTATTATTATTATTATTATTATTATTATTATTATAATAATAATAATAATTTTAATAATAATAATAATAATAATAATAATAATAATAATAATAATAATAATAATAATTTTAATAATAATAATAATAATAATAATAAATTGAAAAAACTTCAAATTATTAATTTGAATATTTAAGTATTGATACATTTGGCATACAGAAGTGTCGCTAATTGCCCCTTTGCTTTTAGATAGTAACTACAATACAGTAGTTATATCCAGTTATATCTGCCTGCCGTTAACGTCGTTGTGAAGTTTTTTCACACAGACCCAGTCTTCAGCAACCTTACTCGGGAGTGAGGAGGAGCAGCTCTCTTTCCCTCTCTTCCATTATTCAAGTGGATTTTAGGATTTATACAAACGCTGGATTAACTATTATGGATTTTTCCTCTACCATGGAAATAAGTACATACTAATTCATCGAGGATGGGATCCGGACGCTGCTTATCGATGATCGTCTGTTGAATGATTTTTTCCACACTCGCCAGAACTGTTATCGCAACAGGGTAAGCACAAGGGGCTTTAATGCTTGTTCTTGCGTTACATATTCTATATGCCAGTGTTTTGAGAATAATTTCAAGTATTTTAATTAATTAAATTCTTACTAGATTGAACCTGTGATTTCTATGCAGTCTATAAATTTATTTAAGTATTTGACAACTCGTTAAATTTGCTAGTTGTTTTACTGATAATTTGAGAGCTGTTGTGATTTAGTGGTGATTTGAGCAAATATTTACGTGAGTGATTTCGTGATTAGTTAATTGCTGTTTTCGGTGATTCGTTGATTTCAAGATTTTGATTTATATGAAAATTGTAGATTTTAGTCAGGCGATTACAGTAATTGATGTTTTGATTAGTGTTGAATTTTGTTGATTTATTTTAGTTACTTTTTTGTTAGTGTTGTATTTATTGTTCTGATTTTTCCCGTGGTTGATTCTCCTTTACTTTGTATTTTTTTAGCGGATGAGTGAAAGGAAGAAGGTTAAGCCCTCGCAGTTGTGAACCTTAAAATCTCTTATAATAGTGCATTTCGAAGACTCGTTTACGTCATTCCACCACCAGCTGCTACAGTGAAATTTATGTAATTTTAAATTGTATTCATAAATGTCTAACCATTTAAATTTAAATTTATTAAATATTTAAAATGCATTTTTTCCATCTCTACCTTTTCACTTAAAAATGCAAGGTTTAATGATATGATCGTGGTCATTACATATTGATTTTATATTTACATATGTAGACCACCCCCCTTTTTTTCCGCTTGGTCCTTCGAACTTTTGGATTAATATTTTTTAAGCACTGGTGTGGAATGTTGGTCGTTTCTAGTTGGGCGGTGTCCGGGTCCCCATCCTCTCGCGTTATACGTGTTAATTTTTTATTTGAAAGTTGATTTGTGTGGTGTTTTCTATTAGTTAAAGATGGCGGAATCGGAAAAGCGTGAACGTACTACTATACGCCGTAAGGTTAGTGTATTGTATACTAAATTGTGTAATGCTGTTGATTCTTTAGATAAAGCTGAATTACAAACAGAATTGAGTTTTCTGAGTGATTACAGTCAAAGATTGCAGACCTTGGATGATTTGATCTTGACTAAAGTTAGACTGGACTCCTTAGTTCCGCAGGAGGATTTGGATAGGCAGGATTCTGAATGTGAGGAATATCATCGTAAAATTAAATTACTGTCAAACAAAATGCAATCTCGACTTGATAATCTCTCCGTACAGATTGATAATAAAACTCCTTGCAGAACTAAAATTGATTTGCCCAAGTTGAATTTGCCTCGGTATTATGCAGATTCTAAGGAAGATAAATTTACATGTAAGCGATTTTTTGAAGTTTTTGAACACTTGACTGCTCCGTATAATTTAAATGAAGTCGAGAAGTATAATTTACTTGAGCAGCAATGTCATAGTAGAGCAAAGGCTATGATTAGTTCTATAAAGGTGTCCCAGCAAACTTTTGGTCAGGCTAAACAAACTTTGATCGCAGCATTTGCTGATGAAATGCCTCAGAAGTTTGTCCTCATTAAAGAGTTAACTGACTTGAGGTTTGTTTGGGGCAAGGATGATCCATATATTTTTTATGCTCATATTAAGAAGCTGATTGATGCAGTGATAGATAATGCTATTGATTTGGACACTGTTATGCTTTATTTTGTGTGGTCTTCATTGCCTACTAAATTTCAAGATATTATAGTTGCGATCACAAATAAGTCTCATCCTACTTTAGATGAGGTCACTGGTAAATTTTTGGAAGCTTGCAGCAGGTATAACGCTCAATTAAACATTAGTAAAGAAAGTCCATGTAAAACCGCAGTGTTGGCTACTAGTTTGAATACTAGTTTAACCAGGAGTTTATGTATGCTTTGTAATGCTAAAGATCACAAAATTGCCAGTTGTACAAAGTACTTGCAAGTATCTGATAAAATAAAGCGATTGAAAGAATTGCACAAGTGCTTTAAATGCTTAAAAGCAGGTCATAATAGTAATGAGTGCAGATTTCAGACGTCAGGTGTATGCTTCAAATGCAAAAGGGGTAAACACTGGAGTTTTTTGTGTAGTTCAAAGCCAACAGATTCTAGTAATAGTAAGCAAACTACCACAAAGGTGGTTAATGTTGTCGAGAGTGTTAATGAAATACCATCAACTGTTACAGCATCTAGTCATTTGGATATTGTTGATTCTTTATTACCATTACTAACAGTGACGACTGAACATGATCGTGTAAAAGTGGATACAGTTTTGGATTCGGGTAGCCAGAATTCCTTTATTGAGGAAAGTTTAGCAGATTTTTTGAATTTAAAGGTAGTAGATCCTAAGATACATTTGATTATCAAGGGGATTAATACTAATCAAAAGATTTGTACCAAGTCAGTAAGTTTTCCTTTTAAGATTGGTGATGTAAGTTATGAAATTACTTGTATTTGTATTCCTAAGATTAAAATTCAGATGAAAGGTCCTCATATGTATAAATTAATAGAACTGCTAAGACAGAATGGTAAAAAGGTTGCTTATGATAAATTCAATAATGTAAACAGAATTCATGATATTGATGATATAAAGCTACTGATAGGTGCAAAGGATTGGCATTGTGTGATGAGCATGGAAAGTGGAGTACTAGGTCAAAAAGACAGACTGACTTCCTTTTATAGAATTAATGATAAACTAATATTAATTGGTTCTATTTCTGACTGGATAAAGAATCTTTCCGATGCAGTAGATACATCTTTGATGTCTCGTAGGAAGATTTCTGAAGAAACAAAATCTACTACTTCATACATTGGCACTATGGAGATTGATTCTGATGGATTTGACTATGAAGTGCCAACACTTGATCGAATATATAATTTTGAAAGCCTGTCGGATATAGCAGAGGTTGCGGATTATTCTCAGTTGGGTCATAATTGTAAGATATTCATAAATATGGAAGAAGAGGATTCTATTGAATATGTTACCAATGAAACTGAGCAAGAAGTGACAGATTTTATTTTATGCAACATTTACAGAGATTCTGAAAAATTTTATGTCGTACCAATTCCTTGGTTGACTAGAGATAAAGATCTTCTTGGATCAAATGAGAGACTTGCTTTCAAGGTTCTGTGCAGTCTGAAGAAGAAATACTTGAACAGTAATGTTCTAAAGCGAATTGATGAAGTTTTCCAGTCACAAATTGATTTGGGAATCATTGAAAAAGTTGAAGATTTTGAAGAATATAAAAGGAAATTTCCAAAATATTTCTTCATTAGCCACAGTCCTGTAATTAAAGAAGAAAGAGATACTACGAAAGTAAGAGTTATTTACATGGCGAATCTTGCAGAAAAAAGATATGATGGCAGTAAAGGCATTAGTCTGAATCAATGTATTCACCCAGGTTATAACAAGAATTTTAAAATAAGTGATGCATCGACCATGATGAGGTTTGACAAGTTTATACTTGGATTTGATATTTCAAAAGCCTTTCATAGATTGGCCATTGATGATGAGAATTCCTCAAAATTTCTCTTTTATTGGTTTAAGGATGTTGAATCTAGAGATTTTACACCAGTTGTGTATCGCTCAAAGCGAGTAATATTTGGGATGTCTGTTTCTCCATATCTGTTGCAGTGCTGTCTTTATAAAATGCTAATATTGGAGACAGATGGTGATACTGAAGAAATTCAGGAATTGAAAAAAAGAATCTTCCAAGGCAGTTATGTTGATAATTTTCTAATTGGTTGTGCAGATGAAGATGAAGTTGAAATGGTTCACAGGGAAGCCAGTACAATATTTGAGCAGCATAAATTTCCATTGCAGCAGTATGTTACTAATTATTCTCAATTTCAGCGTGACATTGACTGTAAAGTTGGCACAGAGACTCCACAAGAGGTTAAAATTCTTGGCATGTGCTGGGACAGATATAATGATGTACTAAAGGCCACATGTGTTAAATTAAATGTTGAAGCCAATACTCTTAGGCAGATTTTGAGTTCAGTAATGAGTATATTTGATTTGAATAATACTAACTTGCCTGTTTTAAACAGATGTAAGATCTTCCTCAGGCAATTACAGTCTGATTATGTAGATAAATGGGATACTTCTCTTCATGGTGCTCAGCTAAATGAATGGAGAAACATAGCTTCACAATTCAATAATGATGAAAGGCTAGAGATACCAAGATATATGGGTAGCAGAAAGTCTAATTTTGATATAATTGTAATGAGTGATGCGAGTAAAAACTTTATTGGATGTGTTATTTACTTGCAGGAGAGAGATTCAAAGTTGGTATCCTTCGTATCTGCCCATAATAAGATTCTGAATAAAAATCTGAAAGGGCGAACTATGCCTGTACTCGAACTCACAGCAGTAGAGTATGCATTGCAAAGGGCTTTTGATCTGTATAAAATGCTCACTTCTTGTATTGTGCCTATTGCAGTTAATGACATAATGTTGTTTTCAGATTCTACGATT
>NW_027170326.1:10000-20000 GCF_036898095.1 Palaemon carinicauda
AATTTCTGGGTGTCTTCAGTAGGGGATACATTATTCTTGATGATTTCTTTCATTGCCTTCTCGTCTTGCAGGTAATTCGGATGCATATGTCCTTTGTAAAATAGCTTGATGTTATTGCTACTGTCGATTCTCTCGGCGGGGTTGGATTCGTACCACTTGTCTACTGCTTTCCTGACTTCCTTTTGGACGTGCTTATTGGAGAATCCATTGTTGACAAGTACTTGAGATATTCGGTCCAGTTCCTTGTGTGTGTCGCACCATGTGGAACAGTGCGACAGGGCCCTCCTGACGTAAGCCTTGATGGTAGAACTCTTATATCGGGTGGGGCACTCACTGTCTCCATTCAAGCACATGCCTAGGTTTGTGGGTTTGGTATACACTGTGGTCCGAAATCCATTCTCCGTCGAGGTGACTAGGACATCCAGGAACGGGAGGCGATTATCTTGGCTGTGTTCGAGGGTGAAACGGAGTACACTATGGTCCTCAAACATCCTCCTCAAAGTCTCGATTTCATCACATGATCTTGCTTTCACAAAGGTATCGTCTATGTACCTAAAGTACAGAAAGGGGCATTCTACACGGGAGAACACTCTCTCTTCTACAATTCCCATGTAAAAATTCGCGAATAGGACTCCCAGGGGTGAGCCCATCGCTACACCATCCTTCTGTAAGTAGGTATGCCCTCGATGGGTGGTAAAGGGGGCCCTCTTCGTACAGATGGCTATGAGGGTCCGAAGGGCTGGTTCAGGGATGTTCAGAGATGGTGTAGAGTCGTCCCTATAGACTCTATCAGCGATAAGGTCTATGGTTTCGTCCACAGGCACGTTTGTGAATAAAGACTCTACATCCATCGATGCAATAACTCCATCACACGTAGAGTCCTTAATTTTATCCAGGAATTCAGTGGATGAAGCTACACAGTAACGATTTGGAATGTAGGGCGTCAGGATGGCATTCAGTCGTTTGGCAAGCTGGTAAGTCGGAGTAGGGCATTGACTTATAATGGGGCGTAGGGGGTTGCCCTGCTTGTGGGTTTTCACATTGCCATAAAGGTAGCCCGGCCAGAAATCCCCTGAAATAACTGGTAGGTGCATGGCATTGGTTGCTGCATTCACGGCCTCGATGGTTTTGTTAGCCTCTTTCTTGATTTCTTCGATAGGGTTTCTAGTGAGGCGCACAAATTTTGAGGAATCAGCCAAGATGTCGTCGAGTTTCTTGTGGTATTCCTCTGTGTCAATAAGCACAAAGGCAGCAGTCTTGTCTGCCCTACGAACAGTAACACCAGCAACCTGCTTAAGTTCCTTAGCAGCTGCCTTCATATCCTGGGTGACGATACCACTGGTGTAACGACCCCTCTCAGTGAGGGCCTCAGCAAGAAGCAAGGGCTGGAGGGCATCAGTAGTCCGCAGGGTGCCACGATCTTGAAGGGCGAGGATTGAGTCAAGTAGCAGCTCGACCTCGAGGCGTTTATCAGTGGGCCTTGGCCTGGTCACGTAGTGGCAGTTGAGGCCCATCTTGAGGATTTGTTCCTGTGCAGGAGTCGGGGTATACCCCGAGATATTGATGTACTCCTGGCGTTCCTGTGGTATGCGAAGTTTGCCACCGTTGAGGTTGATCAATTTCTTCAGGATGGTGCGGGTCCTCTTCTGCATGTCTCTCTTCTTAAGGATTCGGAGGGCATGGGTAATGTTGTCAGGGTAGTTCAGGCCACCCCCGATGTCCTCGTCCTCTCTCTGTTGGCTGGTAGGGTCGAATTCTGGGTTGTCATCGACAGGTTCTCGGGAGTCCTCATCAGGGGCGTCCTCATCTTCGTCAGGGTCGCTGTCAGGTTCAGGAGGGGTGTCTGGATCGGTACTGTCTTCATTCTGCTCTGCTCTTCTTTCCCTGGTGTTGACCCATTCCTCCACGAGACGGGTCCGGAGGGCTGTGAGCTCATCCTTCAGCGCCTGCTTCTGTTGGAGCTGCCTCTGGAGGAGGCTACGTCTGTAGGCACGGGTACCAGGATCATTTTGGGCCGACGGGTCGAACAGCTGGACTTCGGTATATCGTGGTAGGAGACCCTCTTTTAGGCAGGTTGAGTTAAAAGTAATGGCTGCATCGGCAGAGTTTATTTTCTTATCCAATTTTTCTATTTTCCGGATAATTCTCTTCTCTAGAGCGCTACAATCAGCCAGCAGACTTGAAAAATTCATCAGTCGGGTGAATGACAAAATCGGGAAGACTTTTCAAGTATATTCTCACAAAATACAAGTAAAACTTTGGTACAGAATAGTAAAAACTACGACGCGTTTCGAGGATAAGTCCTTCCTCATCTTCTGGTAGAGAGTGAGTTGGATGCTGCAGTCGGGTGGTATTTATACCCAGGATCAGGATTAAAAGTGAAAGGGCTGGAATTTTCATCGGTTTTCATTGGTTGATCGGAGCTGATATGATATGGTGTCTGGTGTACGATGATCTCGGCCGGGAATACCAGTCTGTGACGTCATCGGGGGACCTGAGTTTTGATTGGCTGAGGTGCGCTCTGAGCCAGCCAGGCTGCTCTCCCGCTCAGAAAAGTGTCCCACGTGGCTGAGATCATGTCCTACTTCGGCGTCAAAATTCGGGGTATTTTCGTGGTTGGTAGTGTCTTCATTAGGTCCTCCTTGATGGGGGTTTCTTGATGTATCAATACGACGGCTTGACGGTAACAAAAACATCTCTTGGGTCGTATTAAGGGTGGGTTTATCTCGCTGTATCAGTAGAGCTTCCAGGATGCGTAGACGTCGACTATCTGGGGCGCTACCGATAATCTTGGTGTTACTGACGATATCAGCTCGACAAATAGGGGTGTTATGTCTTTGTAGGGCATGATTCTTTATAGCCCCTTGCTGTACGTGGCAAGAAATTCTCTTGGAAAGACGCATAGTTGTCATGCCAATATAATTTCCGGGACAACCACGGATAGGGCATTGATATGCATAGACAACATTCGTCTTCTTTAAGAAATCCTGCTCTGGGGGCGCTGGGTTATTCCTCATAATAAGGCTTTTCGTCTTGGCCGTTTGGTAATATATAATGAAGTCTAATTTCTGGGTGTCTTCAGTAGGGGATACATTATTCTTGATGATTTCTTTCATTGCCTTCTCGTCTTGCAGGTAATTCGGATGCATATGTCCTTTGTAAAATAGCTTGATGTTATTGCTACTGTCGATTCTCTCGGCGGGGTTGGATTCGTACCACTTGTCTACTGCTTTCCTGACTTCCTTTTGGACGTGCTTATTGGAGAATCCATTGTTGACAAGTACTTGAGATATTCGGTCCAGTTCCTTGTGTGTGTCGCACCATGTGGAACAGTGCGACAGGGCCCTCCTGACGTAAGCCTTGATGGTAGAACTCTTATATCGGGTGGGGCACTCACTGTCTCCATTCAAGCACATGCCTAGGTTTGTGGGTTTGGTATACACTGTGGTCCGAAATCCATTCTCCGTCGAGGTGACTAGGACATCCAGGAACGGGAGGCGATTATCTTGGCTGTGTTCGAGGGTGAAACGGAGTACACTATGGTCCTCAAACATCCTCCTCAAAGTCTCGATTTCATCACATGATCTTGCTTTCACAAAGGTATCGTCTATGTACCTAAAGTACAGAAAGGGGCATTCTACACGGGAGAACACTCTCTCTTCTACAATTCCCATGTAAAAATTCGCGAATAGGACTCCCAGGGGTGAGCCCATCGCTACACCATCCTTCTGTAAGTAGGTATGCCCTCGATGGGTGGAAAAGGGGGCCCTCTTCGTACAGATGGCTAGGAGGGTCCGAAGGGCTGGTTCAGGGATGTTCAGAGATGGTGTAAAGTCGTCCCTATAGACTCTATCAGCGATAAGGTCTATGGTTTCGTCCACAGGCACGTTTGTGAATAAAGACTCTACATCCATCGATGCAATAACTCCATCACACGTAGAGTCCTTAATTTTATCCAGGAATTCAGTGGATGAAGCTACACAGTAACGATTTGGAATGTAGGGCGTCAGGATGGCATTCAGTCGTTTGGCAAGCTGGTAAGTCGGAGTAGGGCATTGACTTATAATGGGGCGTAGGGGGTTGCCCTGCTTGTGGGTTTTCACATTGCCATAAAGGTAGCCCGGCCAGAAATCCCCTGAAATAACTGGTAGGTGCATGGCATTGGTTGCTGCATTCACGGCCTCGATGGTTTTGTTAGCCTCTTTCTTGATTTCTTCGATAGGGTTTCTAGTGAGGCGCACAAATTTTGAGGAATCAGCCAAGATGTCGTCGAGTTTCTTGTGGTATTCCTCTGTGTCAATAAGCACAAAGGCAGCAGTCTTGTCTGCCCTACGAACAGTAACACCAGCAACCTGCTTAAGTTCCTTAGCAGTTGCCTTCATATCCTGGGTGACGATACCACTGGTGTAACGACCCCTCTCAGTGAGGGCCTCAGCAAGAAGCAAGGGCTGGAGGGCATCAGTAGTCCGCAGGGTGCCACGATCTTGAAGGGCGAGGATTGAGTCAAGTAGCAGCTCGACCTCGAGGCGTTTATCAGTGGGCCTTGGCCTGGTCACGTAGTGGCAGTTGAGGCCCATCTTGAGGATTTGTTCCTGTGCAGGAGTCGGGGTATACCCCGAGATATTGATGTACTCCTGGCGTTCCTGTGGTATGCGAAGTTTGCCACCGTTGAGGTTGATCAATTTCTTCAGGATGGTGCGGGTCCTCTTCTGCATGTCTCTCTTCTTAAGGATTCGGAGGGCATGGGTAATGTTGTCAGGGTAGTTCAGGCCACCCCCGATGTCCTCGTCCTCTCTCTGTTGGCTGGTAGGGTCGAATTCTGGGTTGTCATCGACAGGTTCTCGGGAGTCCTCATCAGGGGCGTCCTCATCTTCGTCAGGGTCGCTGTCAGGTTCAGGAGGGGTGTCTGGATCGGTACTGTCTTCATTCTGCTCTGCTCTTCTTTCCCTGGTGTTGACCCATTCCTCCACGAGACGGGTCCGGAGGGCTGTGAGCTCATCCTTCAGCGCCTGCTTCTGTTGGAGCTGCCTCTGGAGGAGGCTACGTCTGTAGGCACGGGTACCAGGATCATTTTGGGCCGACGGGTCGAACAGCTGGACTTCGGTATATCGTGGTAGGAGACCCTCTTTTAGGCAGGTTGAGTTAAAAGTAATGGCTGCATCGGCAGAGTTTATTTTCTTATCCAATTTTTCTATTTTCCGGATAATTCTCTTCTCTAGAGCGCTACAATCAGCCAGCAGACTTGAAAAATTCATCAGTCGGGTGAATGACAAAATCGGGAAGACTTTTCAAGTATATTCTCACAAAATACAAGTAAAACTTTGGTACAGAATAGTAAAAACTACGACGCGTTTCGAGGATAAGTCCTTCCTCATCTTCTGGTAGAGAGTGAGTTGGATGCTGCAGTCGGGTGGTATTTATACCCAGGATCAGGATTAAAAGTGAAAGGGCTGGAATTTTCATCGGTTTTCATTGGTTGATCGGAGCTGATATGATATGGTGTCTGGTGTACGATGATCTCGGCCGGGAATACCAGTCTGTGACGTCATCGGGGGACCTGAGTTTTGATTGGCTGAGGTGCGCTCTGAGCCAGCCAGGCTGCTCTCCCGCTCAGAAAAGTGTCCCACGTGGCTGAGATCATGTCCTACTTCGGCGTCAAAATTCGGGGTATTTTCGTGGTTGGTAGTGTCTTCATTAGGTCCTCCTTGATGGGGGTTTCTTGATGTATCAATACGACGGCTTGACGGTAACAAAAACATCTCTTGGGTCGTATTAAGGGTGGGTTTATCTCGCTGTATCAGTAGAGCTTCCAGGATGCGTAGACGTCGACTATCTGGGGCGCTACCGATAATCTTGGTGTTACTGACGATATCAGCTCGACAAATAGGGGTGTTATGTCTTTGTAGGGCATGATTCTTTATAGCCCCTTGCTGTACGTGGCAAGAAATTCTCTTGGAAAGACGCATAGTTGTCATGCCAATATAATTTCCGGGACAACCACGGATAGGGCATTGATATGCATAGACAACATTCGTCTTCTTTAAGAAATCCTGCTCTGGGGGCGCTGGGTTATTCCTCATAATAAGGCTTTTCGTCTTGGCCGTTTGGTAATATATAATGAAGTCTAATTTCTGGGTGTCTTCAGTAGGGGATACATTATTCTTGATGATTTCTTTCATTGCCTTCTCGTCTTGCAGGTAATTCGGATGCATATGTCCTTTGTAAAATAGCTTGATGTTATTGCTACTGTCGATTCTCTCGGCGGGGTTGGATTCGTACCACTTGTCTACTGCTTTCCTGACTTCCTTTTGGACGTGCTTATTGGAGAATCCATTGTTGACAAGTACTTGAGATATTCGGTCCAGTTCCTTGTGTGTGTCGCACCATGTGGAACAGTGCGACAGGGCCCTCCTGACGTAAGCCTTGATGGTAGAACTCTTATATCGGGTGGGGCACTCACTGTCTCCATTCAAGCACATGCCTAGGTTTGTGGGTTTGGTATACACTGTGGTCCGAAATCCATTCTCCGTCGAGGTGACTAGGACATCCAGGAACGGGAGGCGATTATCTTGGCTGTGTTCGAGGGTGAAACGGAGTACACTATGGTCCTCAAACATCCTCCTCAAAGTCTCGATTTCATCACATGATCTTGCTTTCACAAAGGTATCGTCTATGTACCTAAAGTACAGAAAGGGGCATTCTAGACGGGAGAACACTCTCTCTTCTACAATTCCCATGTAAAAATTCGCGAATAGGACTCCCAGGGGTGAGCCCATCGCTACACCATCCTTCTGTAAGTAGGTATGCCCTCGATGGGTGGTAAAGGGGGCCCTCTTCGTACAGATGGCTAGGAGGGTCCGAAGGGCTGGTTCAGGGATGTTCAGAGATGGTGTAGAGTCGTCCCTATAGACTCTATCAGCGATAAGGTCTATGGTTTCGTCCACAGGCACGTTTGTGAATAAAGACTCTACATCCATCGATGCAATAACTCCATCACACGTAGAGTCCTTAATTTTATCCAGGAATTCAGTGGATGAAGCTACACATGGTGCGACACACACAAGGAACTGGACCGAATATCTCAAGTACTTGTCAACAATGGATTCTCCAATAAGCACGTCCAAAAGGAAGTCAGGAAAGCAGTAGACAAGTGGTACGAATCCAACCCCGCCGAGAGAATCGACAGTAGCAATAACATCAAGCTATTTTACAAAGGACATATGCATCCGAATTACCTGCAAGACGAGAAGGCAATGAAAGAAATCATCAAGAATAATGTATCCCCTACTGAAGACACCCAGAAATTAGACTTCATTATATATTACCAAACGGCCAAGACGAAAAGCCTTATTATGAGGAATAACCCAGCGCCCCCAGAGCAGGATTTCTTAAAGAAGACGAATGTTGTCTATGCATATCAATGCCCTATCCGTGGTTGTCCCGGAAATTATATTGGCATGACAACTATGCGTCTTTCCAAGAGAATTTCTTGCCACGTACAGCAAGGGGCTATAAAGAATCATGCCCTACAAAGACATAACACCCCTATTTGTCGAGCTGATATCGTCAGTAACACCAAGATTATCGGTAGCGACCCAGATAGTCGACGTCTACGCATCCTGGAAGCTCTACTGATACAGCGAGATAAACCCACCCTTAATACGACCCAAGAGATGTTTTTGTTACCGTCAAGCCGTCGTATTGATACATCAAGAAATCCCCATCAAGGAGGACCTAATGAAGACACTACCAACCACGAAAATACCCCGAATTTTGACGCCGAAGTAGGACATGATCTCAGCCACGTGGGACACTTTTCTGAGCGGGGAGAGCAGCCTGGCTGGCTCAGAGCGCACCTCAGCCAATCAAAACTCAGGTCCCCCGATGACGTCACAGACTGGTATTCCCGGCCGAGATCATCGTACACCAGACACCATATCATATCAGCTCCGATCAACCAATGAAAACCGATGAAAATTCCAGCCCTTTCACTTTTAATCCTGATCCTGGGTATAAATACCACCCGACTGCAGCATCCAACTCACTCTCTACCAGAAGATGAGGAAGGACTTATCCTCGAAACGCGTCGTAGTTTTTACTATTCTGTACCAAAGTTTTACTTGTATTTTGTGAGAATATACTTGAAAAGTCTTCCCGATTTTGTCATTCACCCGACTGATGAATTTTTCAAGTCTGCTGGCTGATTGTAGCGCTCTAGAGAAGAGAATTATCCGGAAAATAGAAAAATTGGATAAGAAAATAAACTCTGCCGATGCAGCCATTACTTTTAACTCAACCTGCCTAAAAGAGGGTCTCCTACCACGATATACCGAAGTCCAGCTGTTCGACCCGTCGGCCCAAAATGATCCTGGTACCCGTGCCTACAGACGTAGCCTCCTCCAGAGGCAGCTCCAACAGAAGCAGGCGCTGAAGGATGAGCTCACAGCCCTCCGGACCCGTCTCGTGGAGGAATGGGTCAACACCAGGGAAAGAAGAGCAGAGCAGAATGAAGACAGTACCGATCCAGACACCCCTCCTGAACCTGACAGCGACCCTGACGAAGATGAGGACGCCCCTGATGAGGACTCCCGAGAACCTGTCGATGACAACCCAGAATTCGACCCTACCAGCCAACAGAGAGAGGACGAGGACATCGGGGGTGGCCTGAACTACCCTGACAACATTACCCATGCCCTCCGAATCCTTAAGAAGAGAGACATGCAGAAGAGGACCCGCACCATCCTGAAGAAATTGATCAACCTCAACGGTGGCAAACTTCGCATACCACAGGAACGCCAGGAGTACATCAATATCTCGGGGTATACCCCGACTCCTGCACAGGAACAAATCCTCAAGATGGGCCTCAACTGCCACTACGTGACCAGGCCAAGGCCCACTGATAAACGCCTCGAGGTCGAGCTGCTACTTGACTCAATCCTCGCCCTTCAAGATCGTGGCACCCTGCGGACTACTGATGCCCTCCAGCCCTTGCTTCTTGCTGAGGCCCTCACTGAGAGGGGTCGTTACACCAGTGGTATCGTCACCCAGGATATGAAGGCAGCTGCTAAGGAACTTAAGCAGGTTGCTGGTGTTACTGTTCGTAGGGCAGACAAGACTGCTGCCTTTGTGCTTATTGACACAGAGGAATACCACAAGAAACTCGACGACATCTTGGCTGATTCCTCAAAATTTGTGCGCCTCACTAGAAACCCTATCGAAGAAATCAAGAAAGAGGCTAACAAAACCATCGAGGCCGTGAATGCAGCAACCAATGCCATGCACCTACCAGTTATTTCAGGGGATTTCTGGCCGGGCTACCTTTATGGCAATGTGAAAACCCACAAGCAGGGCAACCCCCTACGCCCCATTATAAGTCAATGCCCTACTCCGACTTACCAGCTTGCCAAACGACTGAATGCCATCCTGACGCCCTACATTCCAAATCGTTACTGTGTAGCTTCATCCACTGAATTCCTGGATAAAATTAAGGACTCTACGTGTGATGGAGTTATTGCATCGATGGATGTAGAGTCTTTATTCACAAACGTGCCTGTGGACAAAACCATAGACCTTATCGCTGATAGAGTCTATAGGGACGACTCTACACCATCTCTGAACATCCCTGAACCAGCCCTTCGGACCCTCATAGCCATCTGTACGAAGAGGGCCCCCTTTACCACCCATCGAGGGCATACCTACTTACAGAAGGATGGTGTAGCGATGGGCTCACCCCTGGGAGTCCTATTCGCGAATTTTTACATGGGAATTGTAGAAGAGAGAGTGTTCTCCCGTGTAGAATGCCCCTTTCTGTACTTTAGGTACATAGACGATACCTTTGTGAAAGCAAGATCATGTGATGAAATCGAGACTTTGAGGAGGATGTTTGAGGACCATAGTGTACTCCGTTTCACCCTCGAACACAGCCAAGATAATCGCCTCCCGTTCCTGGATGTCCTAGTCACCTCGACGGAGAATGGATTTCGGACCACAGTGTATACCA
>NW_027170328.1:0-2500 GCF_036898095.1 Palaemon carinicauda
ATCTATAGACCTTACATTATAATAGTGAGAATAATATTGATCAGTTTGTCATTGATACACAGGAATGAGGCTATTGGGATTAGTGAGGAAGGTAGGGACGGGATAGCTATACATGCAAGTAAAGGCTTGGCCATAAAACAGATGGACGAGTTTTGATACTTGTGATTTTCTGTAAGTCAGAGGGAGGATATGAGGCTGAGGTTGAGAATAGGTTAAACACACACACACACACACACCACATATATATATATATATATATATACATATATATATATGTATATATATGTATACATATATATATATATATATATATATACATACATATATATATATATATATATATACATATATATGCATATATATATATATATATATTTATATGTATATGTATATATATATATAAATATATATATATATATATATATAAATATATATATATATACATATGTATATATAAATATATATACAATATATATATATACATATACATATAAATATATAAATATATATATATATATACATATGTATATATAAATATATATACATATATACATATATATATATATATATATACATATACATATAAATATATATATATATATATATATGTATATATATGCATATATATATATATATATATATATAATATATATATATATATATATATATATTTATATATATATATATATATATATATATTACATGAGTAAGAAACTTTGGTATGTTTCTTTCAAAAGTCAGAAAAAAGAAAACTACCGGATATGCAATGAGGACTCCTTAATCACACAAATGTCAACATATAATCATGTTTTTTTTTGGTGTGAAACGAAGAGATGGAGAAAAGATAGGCTAATAAAATATGGTGAAAACAACCTATTGTAAAGATTACCTTGAAGATTATTTTCAAGATGTTGGAGTTTCTCCTGTATATCTGAAAATATATAATGATATATAATATATAATATATAACTTTAAATATTCTAATAACTAAAATTCAGGATATTATTCCAATTTATGATCAATATATGCATTTGTTACGTAGGGTCTCAGTTGTGGATTAATATCTATGATAATTAGTAGTTGCTGGATTGACAGATGAAATAAAAGCTATATATTATATATAACATTATTAGAGGAGACTTACCAGGAATTCTTTGTAGAAGCTCATCATGCCCTGAAAGGAAAGTATAGATCAACTGATTAATTATCCATAATGAAGAGAATAAATATTAGAGGAAAGAGTATAGAAATAGATGTTTATCTCTATATAATGTTTTAAAACCTAAAAATGGAGAAACAGAAAGAAGACTCATAGATCCTATTCGACATCGTCTAGGAAAAAGACACCATAGAATATGCAACTATTTTAAACGAAACGGCGACTCTTAATTAAAACAGAATATGGTGCACAGCAAGAAGTCACAGTACACACATTCTTCACTTAGGCTTCTTTATGAAATGCAAGGGAATCTTCAGGAACATAAGAGGCCTTTTTATTTTTTATTCTGTTCTCTACATTATCCCCTTTCACCAGTTACCCAATTCTTTAACTTCCATTCTCAGTCTGTCTATTTGTCTCTCTATAGATCTTATATTATAATAGTGGTCAATTGATTACTAATAATCAAACACTTTATAGATAAAGTCATATCGGACACTTACAAGAAACAACCTCTCGTTTTTAGGAGCTTTTGATCAGCTGATTGTGCAATGTCTCACAATCAGTGAAGCTAAGGCTTTAGAAAGACAGAAGTAACCATCCCCCTTGAACAAGACTAATCAATCTAGGAGCTAAGCCATCCTTTGATAGAAGATTCACCCAACTGTCTACCTTCACTAGTTAGAAGGACGACTTGGTCATTATCTAGTTAGTCTTTACAGAACTCCGTATCAAGATGCAATTTCACTTATTGCTGAACTTAGATCAGGAACCATTACGATTAGATGTATGGTGGGAACACTGTTAAGTCATTAAAAAACCAGCACAAGCATCAACATCTACCAGCTCTGCTTGATCGGTTGAGGCAGAGATGAATGTTTTCTTCTCTAATCACAAAAGACGAATCGAAAGAATGCCAACCAAAACCTTTTCAGCAATATTTTGTTTCTGATAACTTTTTTCTCATCCGCAAATGAAAGTCAAAGTTTGATTACCCCCCAGTTCATCTTTATCTTAAGGATTGTCAAAGGTAAAAAAAAAATTAAATAAAAGGGGATTTATTATCAAAGACTTCCATTCAAAGGAGTATGAGAAAAGAGGAAAGTCATTAAAAGAACATTAAATCAGAAATATGTTCTTTGACTCAAACACATATGCTCACACATATACAGACAGACACACGCACAATATATATATATATATATATATATATACATATATATGTATATATATATATACATGTATATGTATATATATATATATATATATACATTTATATATATATATATATATATGTATATATATATATATATATATATGTATATATATATATATATATAT
>NW_027170328.1:7500-12500 GCF_036898095.1 Palaemon carinicauda
ATTAATGGGGATTACCTCAACATCTAAATATTTGCAGATGACACAGTTGGGAATCAAAGGAGGAATTGCAAATGATGATAAAATATTTCAATACAAAAAGCAAAAATGTAGGACTGCAAATGAATATGAGTTAAACTAATATAAGGTTCCATAAAAAATCGGCGAGACAGCAAATATATTAAAATATATATAAATCTATATATACATATATATATATGTATATATATATATATATATATATATATTTATATATATATATATATATATATATGTATATATATATATATATATATATACATATACTTAGGACAGATAGCAAATGCTTCCACAGAATACGGGACCGAAATTAAAAGAAGCATAGTCATAGGACAGAAAGCTTTTGGAAAACAAAACAAAATAAGATTATGAAAAGTGAAATACCACTTTCTCCAAAATGAAAAGTATTCAATAAGGTGTTCCTGCTTGTTTTTACTTATACTATAGCAGCTTGGAGCCTTATTAGAGCATTAAAGCAGATTTCTTCGCAAATTATAGACCTATGGAAAGACTATTAATGGGAATAATATTAAGAGACAGAAAAGAGCAACGTAGAAACGAGAGAAAACTAAAGTAGAGGACATTCCGACAAATTTCAGGAAAAAGATATGTATAAGGGTAGAACATGTAATGAGAATAAGAGGTAATAGTGGTACATGAAATAAAATAGGTACCACGAGATTATGAAAAAAAAGCAATGGAAGTAAGAGAAGACGATGGATCGAGGAACTAAGGAAGTTTGGGTGTTTCGAATGGCACAGAAAGACCATGAACATAGGCAGGAATAAGGACATGTCATATTAATATAGTATGAAAAGTAAATGCCCAATAACACTACCTTGAGGAATACCAGATAACACACTCCTGTACTGTCTATGGGACTCATCAACAACAAAGTTTTGCCAGCTATTACTTGAACAAAAATGATAATTAGGCTAAAAAACTTTTTGACGCTGAAAAAAAGAGGATTGAAATTAACATGTTTCAAATTATCATTAAAATAAGGGCCAGCCACACGAACATCCTGACCACAATGAAGGAATTTGGTAAATCATTGAAGATTGTAACAAGGACATCACTTGCTCGAATTCCTTTACGAAAACCAAATTGCAAAACAGGGAACAGATGATTACCTTTAACAATTATATTTAGATGCTTTCACAAAGGACGTTCAAAAACTTTGTTTATATACATACATATATACATACATACATATATACATACAGACAGACAGACACACACACACACACACACACATATATATATATATATATACACACACAAACATACATACACACACACATATATATGTATATATATATATATATATATATAAACAAACACACACACACACACACATATATATATATATATATATACATATATATATTATATATATATAATTATATATATATATACATATATATATATATATATATATATAAGTGTGTGTGTGTGTATACATATATACATCGATGCATCAAGCCTAAGGTGTCCAATAAAGGAAAATGAAAAAGTGAGGAAAAGGTAATAACTAAGTAAATAGTAAGTCAAGTAGAGTTAAAATAAAATATTTTCAGCGCTTAAAGAACATTAAAACAAATCTTTGATGTATAAACTATAGAAAGACTTATGTCATTATGTTCATCATAAAAAGTTTTACCGATTTAACAATACGATTAGCAAGTTCATTCCACAACCTGATTTCAGCTGGAATAAAACTTCTAGAACACTTCGTAGTATTGGACCTTTTGATTGAAATGTTTTGACTACTAGAATTGACTGCTGCATGCCTAGTATTGAAAACAGGAAGGTACTCTCCGGGAAGATTTCAATGTAAAGGATGGCCACATTTATGAAAAATATTATGCAACATGCATTAGGAAATATATTAACCACGGTGCCAGAGATTAATATCTATATCAGTTCCTGTCCAACAAATAAGGATGAGAATTAGCACCTGTAGACCAAAGAGGGGAATTATACCCGAAAAAAGGTAAAATAAAAAAAAAGACAAAACAATTCCTCCTGATAGATTGATCACTGAATTTCTCAATAGATCGTTTGTTTTTTGTGCCATTGAAAACGACAGAGACGTGAGACGCTTTTCAAAAGAATCATACCTAAAATTTCCAAAGTTTCTTATTGTGTTAAAGAAACATTATATACGCTGAGATCCAGGTGTTGAGTAGCAACTGTCCTTGATTTACTTACATTCATACTTTGAATTATGCTTATCATAGCTAAAGAGTCTCATCTACACTCACCAAGAGGGAATTAGCTACTGAACAATTACAGCGCAGTTGTTAATGTTTTGAAAAAAAAAAAAATGTATAGTATTTTCAGTGTTGTCTGGTGTTTGCAGACAGAAGAGAATGTGAAAAGAATATGCCTGACGATTCGGTGTATGTGTAGGCTAGGGAAAAGGATCCGTAACCAGAGAAAGGAATCTAATGTAGCTCTCTCCAGCGGTAGTATCTCAACGGGTGACGAGTGCCCTGAACAACCTATTACCTGGAATTGATGCAAAGAGAGTAACATCATGTGTATATAGTATGAAATGTAAAGGACCTAGGGGTGTGGTGGCCTGGTGGTAGCGTCCTTGCCTTATTATTTCAAGACTGAGATTCGAGTCCCGTTCAAACTCATTAGTTCCTTTGGTAGCTGATACCTCACCCTCCTTGCGAGCAAATGATGGGGGTTTATGGGAAGGCTTTAGGTCTATTTGCTGACTCATCAGCAGCCATTGCCTGGCCCTTCTGGGTTCTAGCTTGGGTTGAGAGGGGTCTTAGATGATGATCATGTGTAATGTGGTAAGTTTCTAGGGCATTGTCCTGCTTGTTTGAGCAATGTCACTGTCACTAGCTTAGCCATTAATGAACGGCTTTTAAACCTTTAAACCTATAACACTACCCTGAGGAATACCAGATAACACATTACTATATTCACTAAAAGGTACATAAACAACAACTCTCTGCCATCTATTACTTAAGAATTCAATAATGATGCCAGGAAAGACCCACACACTCAGGACGGGTTGAGTTTGAAAACAAGACCCTCATGAATGACATGGCCAAAGGCAGCCCTCAAATCAAGGCCAATCACACGAACTGCCTCACCACAAGCAAGGAATTTCTGTACAACACTGGAGATTTTGAAAAGTGTGTCACATGCAAAAAGACGTTTACAAAAACCAAATTGTAAACTTTGCATCTGCTGAAGACCTTCAGCAAACTGGTTTAGACGTTTTGCTAAAACTTAATAATATATATATATATATATATATATATACATATAAATATAAATATATATATATATATATATATATATACATATATATATATAAATATAAATATATATATATATATATATATATATTGACACATAGGCATATTAATTAATATATCAAAGTTTTAAAACATGATAAAAAATTGCTAAAACAGATCTGTCATGAAAAAAATTCAAATGAATACAGAATGACGATGACCTTACATTTCAGTTGGCTATTGATGCTTTCCAGGTTCTGGAGGATTCCTTGCAAAGTTAAAACAATCATTTGTTCATGCTCCTGACAGTGGATCAATTTCACCACTGCTAGGAGTAGTAACGAACAAATGATTGTTTTTCATGCTTGGAATCTTGACTGACTCTCTCTGCAGCCATGGCTCTTTATATACCCAATGCATCAAGAGGGACACGTTGCCCACACGCGTGATTAGGTCAACCCTCCAAGGACCTTGGCCCTCTTTAATCAAATCAGAGTTCTTCAAGTGGATGACTGATATGATGGGGAATTCCTGGCGCCGGTTCTGTTGTTATATCAAGGCTTTATGACTCATGGTGATTAAGAGGTTTGCAAGCACTTAAAGGAAGAGGGGGGGGGGGGAGGAGGTAAGACTCACTCAATACATTTAAATGTTAACTGCTTTGATGCTACACAAGTTTAGATTCTGAACTAATTTTATTATTCATATTGATCATCTAATATTAATAATAATATTGAAAAGGAGCAAAAATTGAAAATAACATAGGATACGAATTTCAAAAATGATACTGCAGTCATGATGATTTACATTTAAAAGCTAATTCACTATAATTTTTTTATTGCAAAATGTTTTTGAATACCTTTATCATTATTATTATTTTTATTATTATTATTATTATTATTATTATTATTATTATTATTATTATTATTATTATTTGCGATATGTAAGCACGCATGTATTTAAATAACCATGGATATGACAGCAGAGTAAAGCAAAGGATATTCTAACAACATATGAAAGAAAAACTGATTTAGATAGGACATATAATGAGAATGGCAGATAATAGATGGGCATTGAAAATAACAGAGTAGGTTCTTAGAGATTGTAAAAGAAGCATGGGAAGGAAGAGAAAACGATGGATTAACGAACTAAGAAAGTTTGTGGGTGTGGACTTCCATAGAAAGACCCAAAAAAAGTAGCAAGTGAAAGGGCAGAACTGATGCTTTTGTTCTGCAGTGGACTAGTAACTGCTAGTAGGTAGTAGGTTGGCCAGGGCACCAGCCACCCGTTGAGATACTACCGCTAGAGAGTTATGGGGTCTTTTGACTGGCCAGACAGTACTACATTGGATCCTCCTCTCTGGTTACGGTTCATTTTCCCTTTGCCTACATACACACAGAATAGTCTGGCATATTCTTTACATATTCTCCTCTATCCTCATACACCTGACAACACAGATTACCAAACAATTCTTCATCACCCAAGGGGTTAACTACTGCACTGTAATTGTTCAGTGCCACTTTCCTCTTGGTAAGGGTAGAAGAGACTCTTTAGCTATGGTAAGCAGCTCTTCTAGGAGAAGGACACTCCAAAATCAAACCACTGTTCTCTAGTCTTGGGTAGTGCCATAGCCTCTGTACCATGGCCTTTCACTGTCTTGGGTTAGAGTTCTCTTGCTTGAGGGTACACTCGAGCACA
>NW_027170328.1:22500-25000 GCF_036898095.1 Palaemon carinicauda
TATGTAGTATTAGGATTCATGTACTTACTCTATAAATATCGTTAAGTGTTCTAGCATAGGATTTTTCTATTCCTTGATTTGTTAAAAGACTTTCATTACTGCTGATATTTCGACAGAATCTTAAACTTTATCATAGTCTATAAATGCCAGAGATAGTGCTTACACATATTTGGTTTTATTTGCCCAATAGGTGATTAATTACAGAGTTATATTCAGTAGTCAAATACCAACTTTTAAAGCCAGCCTGTTCACTGGTGTGATTAAAGTCTAGTCGTCTTTATATTTATCCTAATATGATCATTGTATTTATTTTGTATATTACTGAGTGTAAACTTACTTGAGGACAATTCATAATGTCTTATATATATATATATATATATATATATATATATATATCCATATATATAAAGATATGCATTTATAAATAAATATATATATATATATATATATAATATATTATATATATATATATATATATATATATTCATATATATATACATATATATATATATATATATATATATATATATATTCATATATATATAATCTTTATCTCTCCATCTCTCTTGTGAACATTACCATTTCCATCCTTTAAAGGAAGCATCTATTAGCCCCTTTATCTATGGCTTCTATAAATGAATTTTATGATTCTTCCTTCACTTCGTGTCTACTATTTTTTTTTCTCATTATGTTTAAGATTTCTTTTTTTTTATGTTTATTGATTTGGATTTTTCTGCTAATTCTCTTCCACATCTCTTGGATTTCACTCTCTTTTTCAAATCTTTTTTTTATAAGTTTTTTTTTATTTTCTTTTATTTTTAGATAGATTTCCTTGAACATAAAGTAGTTAGGAACTTTTCTTTTTAATTCATGTGCTGATGTTATTTTTTTTTCTAATAAAATTACTGTTTTCTTTTCCTCTTTACTTGCTTTCCTTTCGTCATGTGAGTTGGAGTACCTATTTTGCATTGCTAAACTGAACACGTCAGATTTTGTCTTTTTACATTAGTGTTTATATCCTTTCTTAATTTGACTCTCACTATTCTATGATCCCTTGACTTTAACATATCTAACACTGGAATTTCCAACTATATTTACTCTTTCACTGAGAATAAAGTCCATTTCATTTTTCGTTACTCCATTTTGAACTTCTCCATGGCCATTTTCTATGTTCCTTTACACAAAAGGTGTTCATGATTTTGAAATTATTTTTTCCCCCCAGAAAATTCTGTCATTCCCTGTGCATACTAAAAATTACCTACTGCTGATCTCATCTTTTCTCTTTATCTACTCTAAAATGAAATCACCTAAGAAAACTAAATTTAGTTTTGTTTTTTAGTAGATATTCGAGATCTTCGTAAAAAGTTTTTATTTCGTCCTTTTTATGGGATGTTGTTGGTGCATAAGTTTGAAAGATTATCACTTTTTACTGTCTATTTATTTTGATATTTAATCCAGCAATTCTATCACTAGTAATACATTTTTTTTCATCTATATTATCTGCAAGATTTTTATTAGCAATAAAAGCAACTAATTTTTTTTTTTCGTGTTATGTCCTATGAAACAAAATATATGGCCCTCTTCTTTCTAGTTCCAGTCAATTCTATTATATTTCAATTTATCTATTCCAGCTCTTCAGGTAACAAATAAAGATTTTCTTCTTTATATAAGATCCTGATGTTGAATGTTGTAAGTTTCAGTTTCCAGAGGTGGCCTAGTAGTGGTCCTAGTCGAGATATCTTTAGTAATCCTGCCCAGAAATATATATATATATATATATATATATATATATATATATATACATACATACATATATATATATATATATAATACATATACATATACTGTACATATACATATATATATATATGTATATATATATATATATATATATATATAGGTACATATATATATATATATATATATATATATATATATGTGTGTGTGTGTGTGTGTGTGTTTCTGTCTGTGTACACTGCTCCACATATGTGATAGAATACATGTATATATAAACGTATGTTCATCTACTTGTGTAAGAGTTGCTATGCAATCAAGTTTTTAGAGTTGTCAAGAACTTTCCTTGGGGTATTGTTTAGTGAAATCAAGAAGAAGAAGAAGAAGAAGAAGAAGAAGAAGAAGAAGAAGAAGAAAGAGAAGATATTGTAGCATATCAAGAGTCTGCCTCCTTCTCCAAACTCCACACTTCATTTTCTGTGATGCCAAATGGGATCTTCACTCTCAGTCTCCACATCCTCACTCATTTAATACATGTTGATTGGATCATGCCAAGTGGGCGTGGGGGACCGGGAGGAGTCTAGCTGAATAATGCTTTCCATCTGAGTGGGCGACAGTGAAAGCATTTCTGCGTTACTGAGCAGTCTCTTTCTCTATTCCTGTGTTTTATAGTCATATGTACAGCACAAGTAGACCAGATATTTGTTTATTACATAAAGCGATGGATCAACTTAATGCTGATATATAAACCTCAAGTCTCTCCCTT
>NW_027170329.1:0-10000 GCF_036898095.1 Palaemon carinicauda
ATATATATGTATATGATAATAATATAAATATATATATATATATATATATATATATATATATGTGTGTGTGTGTGTATATTTATATATACACATATAAATATATATTGTATATAAATATATGTATATATATATATATGTATATATATATATATATATATATATATATATATACAATATGTATGCATATACATGTATACATATATATACATATATATATATATATATATATATATATATATATATATATATTTATATATATATGTATGTATATATATATATATATATATATATATATATATATTTATATGTGTGTGTATATATATGTATATATAAATCATATATATATATATATATATATATATATATATATATATATATATATATATATATATAGCCTATACACACATACATATATATATATATATATATGCATAGATATATATATATATATATATATATATATATATATATATATATATATATATATAAGTATATATATATATATATATATATATATGCATAGATATATATATATATATATATATATATATATATATATAAGTATATATATATATATATATATATATATATATATATATTTATCTGCATAGATATATATATATATATATATGCATAGATATATATATATATATATATATATATATATATATATATATATATATATAAATATATGTATATATATATATATATATATATATATATAAATATATGTATATATATATATATAAATATATGTATATATATATAAATATATGTATATATATATATATATATATATAAATATATGTATATATATATATATATATATATATATATAAATATATATATATATATATATATATATATATATGTATGTATATATATATATAAATATATATATATATATATATATATATATATATATATATATATATATATACATATACATATATATATATATATTTATATGCATAGATATATATATATATATATATATATAAATATATATATATATATATGTATATATATATATATATATATATATATATATATATATATACATATACATATATATATATATATATATATATATATATATATATATATATATATATATATACATATATATATATATATATATATATATATACATATACATATATATATATATATATATATATATACATGTACATATATATATATATATATATATATATATATATATATATATATATATATATATATATACATATATATATATAACGGATTTTGAGCGAAGCGAAAAATCTATTTTTGGGTGAGATAGCCATGTCGTCCTGATGGAAGTTCCTATAGGGTAGCTTCCTAGGGTATATTACAACTACGGCGATATTCCCAGAGAATTTACCTTAAGGTACCAGAATTCTAACTCCTGGAGCGAGTATCCCTCGTGAAAGGGATATCGCGACATATCAGAGGACGTATTCTAGACACGTCACATGGCAATCTACTACCTGAACAGAGATTCGTCTCGTAGGAGGGAGATTGACGAGATACGAATTCGGGAAAGAAAAAAGGGGAGCCGCTCCCAAGGCTTCCTTATCCCCCGATTCGTATGCGTGCCTGGCGCCAATCCTGGCGCCATCTGTATTCCTTGTAGCGTACACGAGGTGCTACAGATACTGTATGTAGGGAGGGGTCCTACAGCCCTTTCTTAGAAAGGCAAGGGCGGGTCCATCAGGACGACATGGCTATCTCACCCAAAAATAGATTTTTCGCTTCGCTCAAAATCCGTTTTTTGGGCTCAAGCCATGTCGTCCTGATGGAAGTGTACCAGAGCATTACTGTATCTGTGGATTCTCAGAACGTGCCGTACTCCCCGGAGATATTTATTCCCGGTCGACTAGACCTAGAGACCTAAGATGTTACCGTTATACATCTTTTCAACTAACTATAAACTATGTTAGAGCTTCCTGCCCCTTACAGGGAAGAGTCCTACTAGACTCTGGAAAGTCTCGAAGAGTACATATATCTATGTATGAATGCCAGGCAAGCTAATATAGTGGTCTCGCCCTATATTCAGTAAAGCATAGTTTGTATAGAACCACTGCGTCAATATATTGACCAGTCATCCGCACAATACTTGTATTGGACAAAGGTTTATATCCGCATAGGAAGAAACTAATAAAACCGCCCTCGTCCCTTTATGGGACGGAGTCCTCCCATTAGGGGACTTACATAAAACCAATGCAACATAGCTTGCAAAACAGAACAATTCTATCAGAATTATCCCAGATAAGATACATAGAATTAAAATGCTCAATTATACCAATAAATTGACACAGGTGAAAGAGACGCAAGGTTCTCAAGAACAAGTTTATTGACAGATAATAAACAGACAGGTTAACAACAAATATATATATTTATATAAAAGAGGGTAACCCAAAACTTTAAGCATAAGTATGATAGTAAACAGAACTTGTTTATCTGAAAGAAAAACCATTAAACACCACTTTAATGAGATACCAAGGTATCAAGTCATAAAAAATCTGTATTACAAATCAATCACATTAGCGTTAGAAACGCTTGGCACACATGTCTGAACTTATGCAAGGTTCACCTTTGAAGGAAGGAACAGTCTATATAGGCACTTGGTGCCCTCATTTAGTTTGTAGTACAGTATGTACCTACACACTCACCCTGGACTTAATCGTCCCAATTAAGACCACTGTTCCTCGCAGAGTTAAACAGTAGGGTTAACTACACGACCCACTGCTACCACAGATCTCTTAAGTTCCTCTACTTGCTTCGCATAGTGGCGAAAGAACACCCTGGAAGACTTCCAGCCCGTGTATGAACGGAGATGTTCAAAATCCATACAATTAAAGAAATTTAGGGATGAGGCAACTTTCCTCGGATCGTGACCTGCGGGTGTACTGTCAGGATCCGCTCTGCGAATAAAATATGTCATTTTCGCTCTGAGTTGATTCAGAGATAAATTTGAGCCTGATGTTTCTCCCCTGAATAGTTGACTACCCTTGAAGTCTGAAGTTCTACGAAGATAGACCTTTAGGCATTCTACTGGACATAGAGATGCATCTTCTTTCAGAGGACAGATTCTCCAGGGACCCCACCTGTTGGTGGGTAACTCATTCTTGGCGAGAAACGTAGGATCCGGAAACAGGTTCAGCTCCCCCCCATCCAGGAACTGAACACGACCTGCCTCTCTCGAGAGGGCTACGATCTCACTAACCCTGGCCCCGGACGCGAGTGCAAATAGGAAAATAACTTTTTGCGTCAAATCCTTTAACGCACATTCTTCATTGCTCAACAAGGAGGCGAAATGAAGAACTTTGTCTAAAGACCATGAGATGGGCTTTGGAGGTGCTGAAGGTCTGAGCCTAGCGCAGGCTTTCGGAACTTTATTAAAGATCTCGTTACCTAGGTCGATCTGGAAGGCAAATAAAATGGGTCTCATCAAAGCCGATTTACACACTGAAATCGTGTTAGCTGCCAATCCTTGGCCATGGAGATGGATGAAGAAAGATAAGCAGAAATCTGTTGAGATCTCCTGCGGATTCTTTGCCTTTACAAAGGCCACCCATTTTCTCCAAGATGACTCATATTGCCTTCTAGTCGATTTGCACTTGTATTCCTCTAGGAAGTCTATGCTGGCTTTCGAAATCCCGAAGCGCTTTCTCACCGCTAGGGCGAGAAAATCATGAGCTGCAGGGTCTGGGTTTTCTGTAATGAAGCGCAGACAGTCGACTTCTGGACTCGCTGGGTCAGAACTGGATGTGGTAGCGGCACGAACTTCATCTGTAGTTCCAACGCCAAGGGGAACCACATGCTGTTCGCCCACTTGTGGGCCACTATTGCCGCTACCCCTTTGAAGGATCTCAGTTTGTTGAGGACCCTCAACAGAAGGTTGTGAGGAGGGAACAGATAAATCCTGGACCATCTGTTCCAGTCGAGGGACATTGCGTCCACTGCTTCCGCTAAGGGGTCCTCGTACGGGGACACGTACAGGGGCAACTTCTTGTTGTCTTTCGTCGCAAAGAGGTCTATTTGCAGTTCTGGGACTTGATTCAGAATGAAGGAAAATGATCCTGCGTCTAAGGACCATTCCGACTCTATCGGTGTGAACCTGGATAGAGCGTCCGCTGTCACATTGCGGACTCCTTGAAGGTGAACTGCCGACAGGTACCACTTCTTCTTTTCCGCCAATCGGAAAATGGCTAACATCACTTGGTTGAGAGGTGGTGACCTCGACCCTTGTCGATTCAAGCATCTCACAACCACCTCGCTGTCTGTCACCAATCTTATGTGGATCGAGTGACGCGGGGAGACTTTCTTTAAGGTAAGGAGCACTGCCATAGCTTCTAGAAAGTTTATATGAAAGGTCCTGAATAGCTTGGACCAAGTCCCCTGGACTTTTTTCCGATGAGAGTGACCTCCCCATCCCTCCTTTGAGGCGTCTGAGTGAATCGTCAACGACGGGGGAGGTGGCTGAAGAAGAACAGACTTCTTTAGATGTCTGGCTTGGGACCAAGGTCTGAGAAGAGTACGTAGCCGAGGCGGCACTGGTCTTCTCAGGTCTCTTCGCGCGTTTGATGCATACCTTCTCCAAACTCCGGTTGCATCCTTTAGCTGGGCTCTTAGCACTGGGTCTGTCACTGAAGCAAACTGGAGAGAGCCTAGTACCCTCTCCTGTTCGCGTCTTGATATCCTTTCGGAATCTAGAAGTCTCTTGACAGAGCCCGCTATCTCCTTCCTTTTCTTCATTGGGATGGAGAAACTGTGTGACAAAAGGTCCCAGTGGATTCCCAGCCACTGGAACTTTTGGGATGGAGAAAGTCGAGACTTTTTCTTGTTGATCTTGAAGCCTAGGTACTCTAGGAACTGGATCACCTGACTGGAAGCTTGCAAGCATTCGGTCTCGGATGCTGCCCACACCAGCCAGTCGTCCAGGTAGGCTACTACCTGAATTCCCTTTAGGCGTAATTGTTTGAGAGCTGCGCTCGCAAGCTTCGTGAAAATCCTTGGGGCTATGTTTAGCCCGAATGGCATGGCTCTGAAGGCGTACAGTTTTCGTTGTAGCCTGAACCCTAGGTAGGGGGAGAGTCGACGGCTGATTGGAATGTGCCAATAGGCGTCTGACAAGTCTATAGAGACTGAGTATGCCCTCTTGGGCAGTAAGGTCCTTATGTGTTGCAGTGTTAGCATCTTGAATTTGCAATTCACTATGAACTTGTTGAGTGGTGACAAGTCCAGAATGACTCTGAGCTTTTCCGAGTCTTTCTTGGAACACAAAACAGCCTCCCTTGGAATTTGATGGACTTCACCTTTCGGATCACATTTTACTCCAACAGTTCTTGAACGTACTCCTCCAAAATGGGGGTGGAGTGTTGGAAAAACCGAAGGCATGGGGGTGGAGTGCTGTACCAGCTCCAACCCAGTCCATTCTTGAGTAGGCTTTGGGCCCAGGGATCGAAGGTCCAGCGATCCCAAAATTTCATCAGTCTCCCTCCTACCGGTATCATTTCACTTGGACTGCCGTCCTGAGGTCTTGCCTCCCTGACCACGACCACCTCTGAATCCCCTTCCCCTTGAGGGGCGCCTAGACGAGCCTCTGGCTGCTCCTCTAGGTTTTGCACGAAAGGAAGAAGACTGTCCTTCGAACGTTGGGGCGAATGTGGTTGACTGACTTGGCACCGCCTGGGGTACCCACTGAAAGGTAGTCGGGGTTTGTGCCACCATCTGGGGCACTGGAGGCAAAGGCAATTGCAGTTGCTGTTGCTGTCTATAAGGCTTGGCTGGCCGAGATGGTAGCCTAGTCTTCATATTCTTCCTCTTTGGTTGAGGACCCTCATCCGGGGAAGATTTTCTTTTGATAGCCAGGCCCCACTTCTGGAGAAGATTTCTATTCTCCACGGCGGCCTTATCAACAACCTCTTTGACCACATCGGTAGGGAAAAGGTCTTTTCCCCAAATGTTGGAGGAGATTAACTTCCTTGGCTCGTGTCTCACCGAAGCCCCGGTGAACACGAACTCCCTGCAAGCTCTCCTTGCCTTGACGAAGTTATAAAGGTCCTTCGTCACTGTGGCTAAGTGAGACTTAGCCACTACCATGAACATTTCATGGACCTTGGGGTCACTTGCCATCGTCTCGAGAGTAGTCTGATGAGACATTGAGGCAGCCAGTCTTTCTTTTGTCTCGAACTCTCTTCGTAAAAGAGATTCGGACAGCTTGGGGAGGTCCTCGCCGAATTGCCGTCCGGCAATATCAGCCTCCAACTTTCCCACTGAGAATGTTAGATGGACATCCTTCCAGTCTTTGTGGTCCATAGGTAGAGCCAGCGACAAGGGTTTACACTCCTCCAGGGAGGGGCAAGGCTTGCCGGCCTCGACTGCCTTTAGGACAGCCGCAAACCCTTTCTGTAAAAAGGGGAAGGCTCTATCAGGAGAGGACACAAACGAAGGGAGCTTCTTGCTCAATGCAGCTACCTTCGAATTCGAGAAGCCCCTCTCTTTCATCGAGGATGAAAGTAGGGCTTGAGCCTTAGCGTGGTCCATAACAATGACCTCCTTCGGCTCTGTCTCCTCCCTTGAAGCTGGTTCTTTTCTCAGCCGGACATAGCAGTCCGGATATGATGCCTTGCTGGGCCAGAATTCTACCTCCTCTAGGGGAACTGAACCCAGCTTATCCGAAATGACGATCTTTCCAGTCGTCATCGGCATGTGCTCAGCATACCTCCATGGGTTAGCATCTGAGCATATGGGAAGGTCTTTCACATTGAGCCTTTTCCGGGGCCCATGTGATTCTGCCAGGGACTGCATACGCAGTTCCATTGCAGCCCGCCTTCTCCTGATTCTCCTTCTGCATTTGTTGGATCATTCCAACAATCGAAGAGAGGGCCTGTCCCAGTTCTACTGGGAGGCCAGCCGATGTTGAGGGGATAGGCTCCGGCATCTGAACCGGAGTAGCCGACACCTCGTCGACCTCATCCTCTACGACATCCGGGGTTTGAACTTGATCCTGACCTTCTGCCAGGAGGTCTTCTTCCAAACGATCGTCCAGGTCAGACATCCTGTCACACAACTGGATGTCTTGCATCGCATCTGCGACTTCCTCGTCCACCTGGACTTGATCTTGAAGGATCTCCTCTTGAGGCTGGGGAATCACTGCCTCAGCTGATGCCTGGGGAAAAAGATACGCCCCTCATCTTCTCACTTGGAAGATAAGGGCCAGAGGTGTTCTTCTTGAAGCCCCTTACCCAAGTACGAAGCTTTTCCCTAGCTATATCCCTTGATTCCGCCGTTCTAGGGGAATCAAAAGCCTCAGTAATCAGGTTAGTGCATACAGTACATACCTGAGGGTCCCAATACTGGAGATCATCCTTGGAGACAGCGCATGCTGCGTGTCTCCTACAACACTCATGTCCGCAGAGGTTCTTGCTGCGGACATTGCAGAAAACATTTCCGCACTTCGGAGGGTCCTCCTGTAAAGAGAAGAAATTTCCATGAGTATCAAGTGAACTATGTATCACTGGATATGCATAGTATAGCATAACAATTCATAAATGAAAGACACACACTTGTGTTTCCCTCACAACCCATTGTTGCAGCCTTCCGGATAATAAAATCAAAAATGGTTTATCTCTACTAGAGTAACCAATGCAAGGTTTCCAAAGGAAACAGGTGGAGCTCACACCTAGGCAATGATTTTAAAAATCCTGGATAATAGACGGGGAAGAACTCTGCTTCCTGTCTGAGGGCAACAGCAAAGGGCTGTGTAAGAAAACACAATAGTATTTGAAGATACAGTGCTGTACCTAAACTTTTACTATAGTTTTCTTCTTACTGTATATGCTATACAGAAGAATACTAGTACAGTATAGGAGGATGTGTGCCGGCCTGCCTTTGCCGGCCGGCACACACCACAATTAGCTTTAAAGTATACTACTTAACAGCTATAGGGCGGCAGCCCTCTGGTTCAAATGCCTGTGCCGGCGGCAGCAGCTGCCGGCCAGCAACAGCCAGTGTTGGCCGGCAATGATTGCCGGCCAGCAACTACACAAGGTAGTACCCCAGCTGCCGGCCACACTCTTGGTGACCGGCAGACAAGGACTGACATAAGCCGGCCGGCAAAGGTACAAGACCGATGCCAGCCGGCAGCAAAAGAACCAGAAGACTACCCCTGCCCGGCTGCCGGCTTCATAGGCCGGCAGCCGGCCCTCATAGGCCGGCTGCCGGGACAGGTACAGCACTAGAAGAAAATAGAATGGATGCCGGGATAAGAGTGTACACAACCCCCCAAGCCCGGCAACCGAAAGAGTGCATATAAGGAAGGGGAGAAACTTAATTCAGGCTTCCTTGACCAATGCCGTCCGGCTCTGCCGGCAGGCATGGATGAGGGACCAAGAGAGGTCCGGGCAGCACTCGAAAACATAAGACCCTTGCCGTCCAGCGTCTCTGCCGGCCGGCAATGGGCTTAGTCAATCCATATCCCAACCTATACTAGGTCCAGAAGTAGAATGACATATGGTACAGTAATACCCCTGCCGGCCAGCTCTGCCGGCCGGCAAGGTACAGTACAGTAATGGCTAGGCCATTACGGAGATAGAGGGGGAAGGGACAAGAGGGTCCTGCCAACCTTGCTTTAGTGACAGATCACCCGCAGCCAAGAACTCTGTCTTAGCCTAAGGGAGATCTAAGGGAAAGGGCCAGCGCAGTAGTATAATACCTGCCAGCTTCCAGAGCACCAAAGCAAGGAAGGCGTTGCAACTCCCAAGGGAAGATTTATCCTCCCCGAGAACAGCAACAGGACTTAGTCTGGTCGATCACACAAGAAGGAATCATAACTACAGAAACCTTCGACAGTGACCTAAGGGAGCTCAGCTCCCTTTGTAAGTGTTAGGTCAGCGAGGGAGACTCTGCCCCAAGCCAAACAACACGGACTCAGACTAAAAACTCTGTTGTTCTGTCCCTCTTTGAACCAGACTCAGCAGGAACAGGAAGGTACAGTAACACCCTAGTATAGTTTTATCGAAAATAAATTCGGAAAAAACCACTTAGGGATAAGCCCAAGGCTTAAACAGAGGGAAAGGGATTGCATACCTTCTCCGAAGAAAAGAAAGCAACCGGGGAGTATGATAAAGTATACTAAGGCTCCATAAGCAATTAGCCTAGGCACCAAGAGAATCGATTACCTAATTCACCGAAACTCTCACGTATACAATCTTGGAAATATTCCACACAGTCTAAAATGTATAAAATATAGCCTAAAGCTTCAATAAAATTTTAATTACACTCGGAAAAAACCATAATCATGCATTAAGTACTAGGATCAAACGACTAGGCTACATGGCCTAGCGTAGGCCAGAATGGCGAATACTTCGCCAAATAATACTAAGCACGAAAGGAAATCCTATGTAAAGCTAAATAGCTAAATTTTATTAAGCAAAACAACCAGGAATGTCACTCTGACTAACTAATTTATACCTAGCGAGTGACAGTGTCCAGGACACCTCTGGTAGGCTACGGCTCTTGTATCAAAGATTAATCCTATTAATCACTCAAAATTTTACCAAGAGCCTACATTTATACATAACAGACACTATACTCAACTTATCCGAGGTCAACGAAGACGAAGAAGCCATGAAAAGCTGAATAAATCCAAGATTTGCGAGAAAAACAGGAAAAAACACCGAGTTGTTAAGCTACGCAAAAAGGAATACAGATGGCGCCAGGATTGGCGCCAGGCACGCATACGAATCGGGGGATAGGGAAGCCTTGGGAGCGGCTCCCCTTTTTTCTTTCCCGAATTCGTATCTCGTCAATCTCCTTCCTACGAGACGAATCTCTGTTCAGGTAGTAGATTGCCATGTGACGTGTCTAGAATACGTCCTCTGATATGTCGCGATATCCCTTTCACGAGGGATACTCGCTCCAGGAGTTAGAATTCTGGTACCTTAAGGTAAATTCTCTGGGAATATCGCCGTAGTTGTAATATACCCTA
>NW_027170329.1:12500-15000 GCF_036898095.1 Palaemon carinicauda
GTTACCTGACCTTTACCAAAGGAGCTCTTTGCAAGGTTGATGGTCAAGTTTGCCTCTCTTAATCTTTCGAAGAGGGAAGTTAGTATTCTCAGGTGTTCTTCCCAGGTAGTGGTTGCTACGACAATGTCGTCCAGGTACACATGAACATGGGGGAGACCCCTGATGATGTCTTGCATAGTCCTCTGAAATGTAGCTGGGGCATTGGTTAGGCCAAATGGGTAATACATTATATTCAAATAAACCAAAAGGAGTGATGAATGCTGAAGCTTTTTTTGGCCCTTTCGGTTAGCTTAATCTGGTAGTAGCCTTTCAGAAGGTCTATTTGAGTTAAATATTTGGCATTACTGACAGAATCTATTATATCAGTTATTCTGGGCAACGGGTAAGAGTCTTTTACAGTCTTTAAATTAAGTTTTTCTATAATCAGTACACAAACGGTAGGTATTGTTGGCTTTCCTTACCAGAATGCATGGAGAAGCCCATGGGGATGTACTGGGCTTGGCGAGGTTATGTTCCAGCAGGTATTCCGCTTCCTGTTTCAAGAGAGGCAGATGGCGATGAAATACCCTGTAAAAAGATTGTCTGATGGGGTTTGTATTAGGTTCTAGTACTAATCATGCTTTACTTTGGTGCAACTTCCAGGCCTATCTGAACAAATTGATGCATACTTGCTAATGAGTATACTCAAGTCTTTCTTTTGATTTGGTGAACAGTCTAGGAACCGTGGAAGGGACTTAGAATTTCCGAATTGTTCATGTCCTTTCAAGACAAAGTCGACTTCACACTGAAATCAGTCTCGTCATCCTCGTGGCTCACGTCTGTACCAACCTTGGTAGGAGTCTGCACCTCATTCTGCATCTCATTCTGTGACCTGTGATTAAGAGGCGTTAGTGACAAACTCTGCTTGGCAGATTTAAAGTCATGAATTACATGATTAACTATACCTGTGGTAGATTCATGATAGGGTTTTATCAAGTTCACATGTACAAGCTGAGTTGGCTTTACGTCTGTCAGGAGTTGCAATAACATAGTTTGTTTTTGTGGTCCGCCTGATAATCTTATAAGGTCCCATGAATTTCTCTCTCAAGGGAGAGCCAGGTACGCAGCGATATACCAGCACCTTATCTCCACACTTAAACTCTCTTACCTTTGCCTTCTTATCATATCTATCCTTCATAAGCTCTTGAGCATGCTGCAAGTTCTTTCGAGCGAAGGCATGGGTATGCAACAACTTCTCCTCCAAGGACTTCAAGTTTTGGGGAAGGCTTACCTAATTTTCTTTCCTAGTACCTTTTAGTATCTGTTCTTTTATCATGCTGAGGTTTGACCTGGGTCTTCGTCCAAACATCATCTCGAATGGAGAAACTCCTGTAGACTCATTTGGTACGCTCCGAAGTATGTACAGAAGTAAGTCTATGTCTTCATCCCATTCCTTCTCCGTTTCCATTCCATAGCGTCGTAGCAAATTCTTAAGAGTCTGATGAACTCTCTCTAAGGCCCCATTGGACTGAGGATGATAGGCTGAAGAGAGAACATTAAAGATATTAAATTGATGAGAGCACTCTGGAACAAAGTACTGGTAAAGTTGGTACCCTCTATCGCATTGAAGTTCCCTAGGAAAACCAAACAATGTAAAAACTTTAATCAGTTGTTGGATAATGTTTCTAGCAGAGATATTTTAAGTGGAAATGCTAGAGGGAACCTAGTAGTGGGGGCAAAGAACACTTAGTATATATTCATTACGCCGGCTAGTTTTTGGCAAAGGCCCAACACAATCTATAATTATTTTATCAATAGGTGTACTAGGGACCACAATGGGCACTAGAGGGGCTGGTGGTATCTTTTCATTAGTCTTCCAGTAACTTGGCACACATGACACCTCTCTACGAAACTCTTTTACTTACATCTTCATTCTGGGCCAGTTGAAATCTTCTAGGAGGCGCCTGTATGTCTTCGTGATGCCTAGAGGACTCTCAGCAGAGTGGGCTAATTTCATGATTGAAGATCGGAGGCTGCCAGGTACAACCAGTTGATGACAGTCGCGCCACGAGTCTTTCTCAGTCAGTGTAAGAGATCTGTAATGACGCATGAGGATATTATTCTCTAGATAAAATAAGGGTAACTTATGGCTCTTATCCGAGGGATTTTCAACCTTATTGAAGCATCCTTAAGGCTATCATCTGATCTCTGAAGATTGACGAATTCATCATGATGGAGACCAAACCAAGTCTGGTAAGGAGTTGGAGGTGTCGTCATCAGTGGGAGCTCCAATTGCAGCTTTAGTAGCAGCAGGACGAGTGGTGGCTTGGCAAGGTAGAACTTCCTGTTGGTTCTGCTCATTTTCTATAACACACCCTGGTTGAGAAATAATGAGATTAGGTAAGACAGTTCCTTCAGCTAAATCATTTCCTAACAGAATATCAGCTTTCTCACAAGGCAATTCTCTATCCAGTAAGGCTACTTCAGTTCTTCCAGTAAAGTAAGGGCAATCTATATGCAT